>NW_024395824.1:1467641-1506973 GCF_016617805.1 Bactrocera tryoni
TGGTCGCTTTAGATCAATAACCCGCTTTCTGAATTTGAGTGAAGATAGTCTCATCAAATGAAGTTGTTCGCACAAAACAAGGTACGATTGTTCAGTTGTTATGGCAGCTACATCGTTATAGTGATCTGATCTGTACACTAGAAATGGCGTAGCTGATTTGGATAATAACCTGTATAGGGGTATTCGTGAATGTGGTCGCCTCAATGAAAAGAGTTTTCCATACAAGAACATGACTTTAATGGTTTGTTTGTGTGTGCGCTATAATGCTAAAGGTTATCAGATATCGACGATTCCCACTGGTCTAAGCAGCTTCTTGAAGAAAAGTACGTGTGCAAAATTTCAGCCCGATATCTCAATGATTTCAGCGGACGTTCGCATGTTGATGATATACTAAAAGACACGTCTACATCACTAAAGCTCGTCGCGCTAATCTTTATGCTTTGGGGATCTCGACGTTTCCTTCTATGGGCAAACGTAAGATACATGTTCAGGTGTATAAAATATTAAAAAAATGCAAATCTCAATGAAAATAATAAATATCAATTTTATACTATGAAGTTATCTATTACCACATACTTATGTATATATAATATTCTGCTTGATAATTTTTTATTTCAAATATGTATATAGTTACTGATTGCAATGTCACTCTTGCAAGTGAATATTTAAAAATTTTTTGTTTTATTTCCTAACGCAATTTAATTTTATGTGATTAATTTTTATATATGTTCATGTGAATAAAAATAAGCAAATTTATAATATAAGTTATCCATTACTGCATACTAATTAAGTAAAATTTTATTTTTATTTATAATTTTTATTTATGTTGTACATTTTCATTTTTGAATTTTTATTAGTATTATTATTTTTGCTTTTTGTTTCATTTTTTGTCATTTTCTTATTTATTAATTAATTTTTTTTCATTTAAATTTTTTTTCTTATTTTAAAATTTTTTTTTTGTTTTCCTAATATCATGGTCACTACTGTTTTGTCCTGTAAGCAAGTCAGAGAACTTAAAAACATAGAGAAGGCAGAGAACTTAAAACATAAAACATACTTTTAAGTTCTCTGGAGAAGGTGCAAATCGAAATCTGTATGACGGTTCGATTGCGCGGCCAGAGAACTTAAAAGTATAGAGAAGGTGCAAATCGAAATCTGTATGATGGTTCGATTGCGCGGCTAACAGAGCTGATAGAATCAGATGGAGGAATTCGCCGAGCTCTGGCTATTTAGCAGAATTGAGCACTTTCAGTGGCAGAAATATATGTAAAATGACTGAAAATAAATAAAGAGAATTGCTTTGTAGAAAAATATACAAAATATACAGTGACACAGAGAAGCATTAAAATAAAGCATAAAAAAGCATTCTCTGAGTGACATATGCATGCTTATATTGCATTATATGAACATTGTCACATACATATGCGTGATTACTTTGTGTTATAAGAACCATTGTTTTCCGAAAAATGGTAAACATTTTATGCGATAAAATTAAATAAAAAATAATTTTAAATAAATTATTATTTCAAAAATTATATTAATTTCGTCTATTATAAAATGAACTTAAATGTGCTCATATAAACACTTCCATTCATTCCTTCCATTTCTTAAAAAAAATGAATGACCTTCATGAAATATGCATATTCGCATTATTTCGTTATCATTTCCATATTTGTACCAATAGAATTTCTATGACACATGCGTATGTACATATGTATATTATTTCTTTCGCACATTTGTCTGTATGTTTACGAAAGCAAATGCGAGCCATATAGATATGTACATACATACATTCATAATAACAAGTGTCGCACGCTTCTTTCGCATCTCCGTTGTCACGGTCAACCAATGGCCGAAACTTGCGTTTTGTCAAAGAGTCAAGTGCTGAACACATTGAGCGCGACAGACTGCAAGCGACGTCTGTCAAATACACACGTTCTTATGGACACAGTTATGTAGTTGTGCAGCTGGCTCAATAACTGTGTCCCTAAGAACGTGTGTATTCTAATATATTCGTTTGCAGTCGGTCGCGCTCATTGTGTTCAGTACTTCTATGTGTCGAAACACTGACGCGACGGTAAAGCGCCACAACATTGTGTTGTTGGTAGAAAATCCGAGCTGTGCCGAAAGAAACTAACAAACGATCGCCGATTGTTACCGCTTCCCCTGCTGCTCGAACAGCGTCGCCCACAAACCAGCGCAAATATGTATGAAGATGTATGCGCGTGCATACATATCGACGCAGATTTTTACGAGTCACGGAAAAATATTTTAGACAAATATTGTAAATCGACAACGGCTATGTTGCCACTTTTGTCACTTCTTTCTGTGAAGAAGCACCAGAAAGTTGTTCAATTTATGATTTTTAGCTTTTGCCATCGTCGCGAAAAGACGCTTGTAGGCAAAGGCATGCTCGGGGAGATGTTACGGCGGCTGTTTTTATGAATGAAGCGAGGTCGCTTGTGGCATATGCGCCTGCGTTTATGAATGAAATCGTTTTTGTTGCAAAATTTACTACATTTGGGCTTCGCCAATTTGGCAGCCATATTGACTTGTGGTGCTTTTGCTATTTAGACAATTGTTGTTTTTGTAGAACAATGATTCAATTTTTTGTTGGTGACATATTCACATGTGTACGCATATGTATGTTTGTATGCTTGTGCATTATTTGTTCGGCAATGTATGCAAATATATGTACATATAAGTATATATGAATGTATGAACATGCAGATCAATGCGCGCGCATGTAATACATTATATTGATAAGTGATAAAATCATTATTTGAATTTCTGAATGCGCACATGCGTACATATACATATGTACATAATAAGATTATGATATGAGCATGTGCAGAGACATAAGATTAATATGATAGAAGAAGTACATACATGCATATATACATACATATGTATATATTGTTGTAATAAATTTATTTTCTATTAGTAGGAAATATAATATAATATAAAAATATTTATTAGAATAGTATATTATGTAAAAATCAAAGAAAATTATTAAATATGCAAGTCCAAATTGACGATAAATATTACTATGCATGCATTCGTACAAAATATACTCATATCATAATTATGTTTACATGTCAATATTGAATTGCCGACGGCAAAACGCAAAAGCATACATACATATTTGCATACATTGCGATTCCCAAGTTGAAAGAAAAATTGAAGCATGAAAATATCACAATGCTGTTGTTGGGAGCAGCATAAGGAGCATGCATACATATATTCATGTCCATATGTCTCTTCATATTCATGGGCATGTGAGACAAGAACATAAAAAATTTGTTTATGCAGAGAACTTAAAAACATAGAGAAGGTGCAAATCGAAATCCGTATGACGGTTCGATTGCGCGGCTAACAGAGCTGATAGAATCAGATGGAGGAATTCGCCGAGCTCTGGCTATTTAGCAGAATTGAGCACTTTCAGTGGCAGAAATATATGTAAAATGACTGAGAATAAATAAAGAGAATTGCTTTGTAGAAAAATATACAAAATATATAAAGATACACAGAGAATGTAAAAAAGCATTCTCTGAGTGACATATGCATGCTTATATTGTATTATATGAACCATTGTCACATAATATGCGTGATTTTCACATATGCATGTTTATATTGAATTATCTGAACCATTGTCACATATGCGTGATTACTTTGTGTTATAAAAACCATTGTTTTCCGAAAAATGGTAAACATTTTATGCGATAAAATTAAACAAAAAATTATTTTAAATAAATTATTATTTCAAAAATTATATTAATTTCGTCTATTATAAAATGAACTTAAATGTGCTCATATAAACACTTCCATTCATTCCTTCCATTTCTTAAAAAAAATTAATGACCTTCATGAAATATGCATATTCGCATTATTTCGTTATCATTTCCATATTTGCACCAATAGAATTTCTTTGACACATGCATATGTACATACATATGTATATTATTTCTTTGGCACATTTGTCAGTATGTTTACGAAAGCAAATGCGAGCCATATACATATGTATGTACATATGTACATACATTCATAGTAACAAGTGTCGCACGCTTCTTTCGCATCTCCATTGTCACGGTCAACCAATGGCTGAAACTTGCGTTTTGTCAAAGAGACAAGTGCTCAACACATTGAGCGCGACAGACTGCAAGCGGCATCTGTAAAATACACACGTTCTTATGGACACAGTTATGTAGTTGTGCAGCTGGCTCAATAACTGTGTCCCTAAGAACGTGTGTATTCTAATATATTCGTTTGCAGTCGGTAGCGCGAACTGTGTTCAGTACTTCTATGCATGCATTCATACAAAAGTATACTCATACATAATTATTTTTACATGTCAATATTGAATTGCTGGGGGCAAAACACAAAAGCATACATACATACATACATATGTACATATATGTATACATTGCACATATAAGCGATTGCCTGGTTAAAAGCAAAAACTTAGACAAGCGAGACGAAATTCTTTACATTCGTTGGGAGTGTAATCATGGGCATGCATATATATATTTGTATCTCTTCATATTCTTGGGTATGTGAGTGAGTTGTATTTGAATACATTTTTCGCTGTTAAAAATGTTAACATTTCACATCGTGTATTCTATGGTTGTGAGGTGAATTCCTTACTGTAAATCTAACAAATGTTCGATATCGAACCTGCTCCTTCTCTATGCTTTATATTCTCTGTCTCAATTGCTTAAGAACAAAAACATACGCCCCTGTCTAGAATCCGACTTGGAATTGGTTTTTGCCGGAAATGAAAACCGATAGCGGTTTCATTTGGTGTCGCGAAATTCTATCGGAATAAGCTTTTTTCGAACATGAGCAAACCCGATATTCCAATCAGCTGTTCCATTGATGTGTTAAATTAAATTTACGCTTATTTGTAAACAGTAGAGCATTTTTATAATATTTGAACTGTTTTGTGAAAATTCAAAGAAAATAACTGAAATATATTATGACAGCTGCGATTGCCATATTACTTATGATGGAGGAGGAGCAGCAACACAGTTCAAAGCGGCGAATATTACGAGATAAGAGCAACCCTCTCGAACTGCCGGGGTCAACGTATACAAAACTTTACTTCAATGGCTATGTGTTTATAACTCACTTATTTGCAGATTTATTGCTCAATATCGCTTAAACAAAGAAGCTTTTGTTATGGTATTGGACAAAATTCAGCCACGCTTACGTTCATCGACGATTCCCGCAGTGCTTCAACTTGCTGCAACGCTTCGTTTTGTGGCCGAAGGCCCATATCAGCGATCAGTGGGAAATAATGCAAACATAAGTATGGCAAGAAGCACTATATCTGAAGTGCTAACACGAGTGATAAAAACATTAGAACATTCTATATGTCATCAATGGATACAACTTGCAATGGGAGCCAGTGAAAAACAACACTCCAAAGACTATTTTTATAACAAATATAGAATTCCTGGCATCATTGGCTACTTTAATAGAAAAGGATTCTTCAGTATGAACGCTATAGTTGTAAGAAATAGAACAAGTTTATGCACCAAGTTACTATTAAATGTATATGTGTTTACTTTCAAAGGTTTGCGACAGTAATATGACGATTCGTGCAGTAGATGCAAGGTATCCTGGATCCAGTCATGATGCGTTTGTTTGGAGCATAAGCACCGTTCGACAGCATTTTCTTAGGGAGTACGAAATTGGCGATCGAACTTCCAGGTTACTAGGAGACAGTGGATATGGTATTGAACCGTTATTGTTAACTCCATACAGAGATCCTGAGTACGGCTCACTGCAAAATACTTTTAACAGGGCTCATTTTTCGTCACGCAATGTGATTGAAAGAACGATAGGCCTTTTAAAAAGTCGCTTTCGACGCTTACAAGGTACATTGCAATATAACCCACAAAAGTGGTTAAAATTGTCAATGTTTGTTGCGCACTGCACAACATATGTCGGTGCTATAACATTGAATGCCCCAATATAGAAACTATCACCGTTTCCACAGAAGTTTACGAGGAAAATTCTGAAATTTTATCACATGGTAGAATGCAAAATGAGGGCCAACGGATCCGAAACGAAATAGCAAACGCTCTTTAAATCTATTGTTCTTTTGTTAAGGCACACAACATGAAATTGTTTATTTAAATACGTAAATCCTTAAATTAATTAAATTATAGAATTCATTGTACATACATATGTAAATAGTTTTATTTTAACGTATTTTAAATCAGTCATACTCTTCCAAGGGATCATACTCCTCCTCCCCATGTTTGCGTAATACTTCAAGCATTTTTTTGCTGGATTTTTTGAATTTCTGTGTTAGGTTATTAACCGCGCTGACTAAAGCCTTGTCTGTCTCCTTCGCAATTTTTTGAAATTCGAGGATAGCATCCATTTTGTTAGATATGTCCTGCTTCCATTCTTTGTCGTACTCAAGAAACTTTTTTAGCCACTCATTTGTTGTTTCTTTTGGCGAAGGTTTTTGAGCGATAGAGGTGTCAAGACGAGGACGTTCCGCAGAAGTTGAAGGGATATCGTCATCGCTTGATATTAAATATTCTTCCTCGCGACCAAAACAGGCTATTAAATTTATTTCAGAAAGTGATAGTTTAACAAGATGCTGCACTAGATTTGCCTTTTCACCAGCCTCGGAAATCGTTATTGTAAAGTCAAAATCTTAAAAATTTTTGGACTCGTTTCAAAGCGGCTCATGACGCCATAGTATATTCTGACAATTCCGATCTACTACAAAATTTTAAATCATCGGCTTATAATATTTATGAAATCTGCTTAAACCAACATGAAGAAATTAAAGCTAATAAAATCAATTGCACCTACTCCACATCTGAGAGTAGAGCTGGCACAAAAAGACAGTCAAAAGGCAAGTTCAAGCTTCCACCTCTAGATGCCCGCATGTGACACAGAAACATTTTGTGGAGGCTATGAAGAATGGCCGTCCTTCCGGGATATGTTTACAGCCATGTACATAAACCATCCTAAATTCACAAGCGTAAAAATTGTATCACCTTCGATACAAAGCAAAAGGTCTAGCAGGCGAAATGGTAAAACAGTTCGCTCTTAATGACGATAATTTCAATTTGGCTTGGGAAGCTCTAACAGCAAGATACGAAAATGAAAGAATACTGGTCGATAAACAAGTAACGACACTAATGAACTTGCCAATTAAGAAAGAAACAAGTGAAGGATTTATCAAACTAGAATCCACTGTTTCAAATTGTTTGTCGGTTCTATCGACACTAAATATCCCCACAGACAGCTGGGATCTAATTCTGGTAAACATTTGTACCGCCGCATTACCAGAAAAATCGTTACTTTTGTGGGGACAATCGCTTCCCTCACGAAAAAAGTGCCCAACTTGGCAACAAATGAAAAATTTTCACACCACCCAATCTGAAATTGCGGAAAGGGTAGAAGAAAAAATAATCAAAACTAAGAACATTAAACACGACCAAAATAAATGCTTAAATAGACCCCAAGTTAGTAACAAAAACAGTTCAAACCAAAACTTTCACAAAGCGCAATCGTTCACATCTGAACAGAGAAAACATACGTCATGCGAACTATGTAAAAGATGGCATAAACTTACACCTTACGAGAAGTTTAAAAAACTTAAAGATTAACGATCGAAATAATTTTGTCAGGTAAAAAAACAGACTTTGCAAAAATTGCCTGTCACATGCGCATAAATATACAAATTGCAAAAGCAAATTTAATTGGTTATATTGTCGAAAAAGACATCATTCAATGCTTCATTATAGCACGTATATCATCTCACCCTATAAAAGCGCTTATAAATCAAGAACCAAGATTTTAATAGCAAATCCCGAAAACCAAAATTCTAGAAATAGCCAAAAGACACCAAATTGCTCAAATGCATAAAAAGTTCAAACGCTGCACAGCGAAATACAAAGTGGATTAGTTACAGAACCACTTACCACCATACCAACTCAAGTTGAGGACAAATACCTTGATTCACAATTAAGGTAATTTCAAATGATAAGCAAACTTCCCACAATATTAAACACACACACACAACTACTCGATCGAATAATGACCGGTACGTCGTACGACTACCACTCAAGCCACCATTTTCCAATACTCCACAAATTGGTATAAAACACAAAATCAGAGTTTCCTCTGACAATCCTTACACATACAATTTTTCGGCCCCGCAGGACAGCTTTCGCCTAAAGTGATACAAAAACCAGATTCAAAAAATGTCAAGTTATGTGGCGCGCTACTAAACGCCAAATTAGTACTTACGCACATAAACATAAAATATAACTAAAGTGTCTCCAAAAGTCGAAAAATCGACACATTTTATACAATATTGCCCCATAGAGGCTTTAATTATCAAAAATAATAAAATCAAAAAGGAAGTTGAGGGATCACCATACGATACATTGATCCACCTACTCTTACAAAAGCTAAGGTCGCTCTAATCGCATCTATCCAAGCGCTCCAAAGCGCAAAGCTTCAAATTAATTATGAAGAATTTTCTATTTTACGAGGCGAGCCGATCCGATCTCTCGCAAAAGATCCCTCTATTGTTACAGCCCTAACACCAGGACTAAGGAGTACCCATTCTGACCATATCTGAGCCAGGCGTGGAGTTACTATCCTGCATAAGCCGAGAATAAATTAAATGCAAACAATTGCCGATTATACAGAGAAGGCAACTAAGAAATTGTAAATAATCGCTAATAAAATTAATAAAAGCAAACAAAAATTTTTGTATAATAATGCAATAAATCGTCAAAACACGCAAAAGCAATTACTACCTCAAGCACCAATACTTACACAAAATACAATTTTCTATTAAAACCAAAATCACTTCTTACAGCTAAAATTCTGCGCCCTCGGCTACTCCACCAACAGTAAGCCGAATCACATGTCTCAGATTAAATATATAAAACTAGGCAAAATATTCGCCAAGGGGGCCCAGGATGTTTAAATGAGTTAAGCATCCACCCCCTCTACCCGGTAAAACTGGCGCATCCTAATACAACAATGCATTTCACCACAGCTGATGACACTACAAATCAACTAACCACACCTGTACCCCTACCCACTAAACAAAAAGGATGGACAACAGGATAGAAGACACAATTCGTGCTAAACATCTCGACACATACAATTCGATTATACACATTCGCTCAAACACTGCGCCGCGTAAACATCTTGCGCCTCTAACGCGATTATCCAATGCGTGGCTTCTCGATCGCCAGCATCGGCAAATCTTTCTCGGAAGTGAAGTCTCACCGCCTATCCTGTCGAGATTTATAATAACTAACTTTGTAAAATATAAATTTATGCTAGAATTAAACGTTAAATTTTTGTACATTTTAACCTGTGTGCGTTTTTATTAAAGAATCTTTAAAGTGGTTAAAACTTTTCTGTGCACATGTGGGCAGCAAATTATTCATGGTCCTTCGAGCCTCAAAAACAGGCACTATAAATTAACGGCCGCATATTACATGTACGCGAAACATAAATTTAGCAGTGCAGTGACACCAAAAATAAAACACATACATATGTATACAAACATACAAATTTAAAGTGTAAACACAATGGCTACGACAGACTGCAAACTATCTGTCAAATATTAAAATACACACGTTCTTATGGGCAGTGTTATTTTGACAGCTGCACGACTATACGACTGCACCCGACAGTTGTCGTTCTCGCTAACTTCAATATCCTCCTATTTTTGCCAACGACAGTACGACGACAGTAGAGTTGACAGAATGGAAGATAGAAAGAGGAGGTAGAGTGGTGATGCCACTAATATGTAAAATGTAAAATTATTCACAGCTCTAACAAACTTGATGTTATTTTACAAATAAAAGCATAAAATAGCTATATTATAGCTCTATTATATCATTTGTAATAACAAGTGATAATTTAAAGCAAAAATATTTACCTATTTACTTATTTTTTGCATAAAAAATTTCACTTTGAACAAAATATTAAAATTTCATTGAAGTGAAAGGTATTAGTATGGCCACAACTGCGTTGTTTTGTGTACATGCCGGCCATTGTGTTGTTGTTGCTTCTCAAAATGTACATGTAGTAAGATGAGTTACGACGTTTTCAGTTCACTGTCGTGCCGCTGCAGTCTGTCGTAGCCATTGTGTTTACACTTTTACACATAACAAAAAGTGTGGTAATGAGAAAACAAGAAAACAAAACAAACTTAAAAAACAAAACAAATTAAAATATACTTATATGTAATACAAAAATTACAAAAAAGGTGAAGTAACAAACACAAAACCCAAATAAAACATAAATTTGTACGAAATTTTAGAGCAGCGAAAAGAGTGCACTAAAGTACAAAAAACAAAAACCAGAGCAGTGCAGTGTCACAACAAAAAAGAAAATAAAATAAACAAGCAGAAAAATAGTGCATTTCTTTATATACACATATGTATGTACATGTATATAAGCAGTTTGTGCCAACAAAACCAAAATTATATAAAAAACAGTCGAAATAAACTAAAAACAACACATAAACCGGGCGTGATATCGCGAAACTAAAAATACATACATACAAAAAACACTGGGCGCGAAACCCAGCAGTAAAATATACATATATACCAACAAATTAAACGCGCGCGAAACTTAAACACAAAATATAAGCTAACAAATTAACCGGGCGCAAATCTAAAAGAACATAAAATAAAAAAAGCTAAACAAAAGGCAACCAACTGGAAGCGGAGGAGAAACGAAAAACGCAGACAAATATACGCACAAACAACATTGCTAGTCATACCAGCTGGAAACGCTTTGGAGAGGAGCATACATACATACATACATACATATATGTAACTACAAAGCCCTTGAAGTAACCAAGTGAGCGTATTTCATCCAGTTTCTTTTTACACGGATTTGAAGTTACACGGTATAGAAAATATTTTTTTTGTAAAAAATTTGTAATCTACTACGGTTTCAAAATCACTGTCCTGTAATTATATTTGTTTTTTCCACACTTAGCACCATTGTTGAAATGAACATACATAGAGTAACTGGGACCTACATATTTTGTTCGCATAATATTTACATTGCTGAAATGGATATCTCCAGCGATGATACCGACTTTGGTCCAGTTCGTCGCAAACAATTGCGCTTGTTATCAAGTAGCGACGAATAATTATGTAGCTATGTAAATATTTTTTCCTTATTTCTATTCTAATTTTTCTGTTCTTAGTTTTGTATTAACAGATTTCTTTTGTTTTTTGCATGCTCAACCAATTTTTCACCTGTATCAATTATGCACATATATTAAGTTTTAATGCTCAATAAAATACCATATGAACATACAATTTGTCTGCATATCTGAAATTTTATAGTTTTCAACTTTTTTTACACGGTTTTTCAAAGTATAAAAAGACGGTTTTATATACTAATATGAAATCTGCTACTTAAAATGCGCTTTAACAGTACAACAAAGCGGATACCAACAATATATCGAAATATTTATAAACAAATTGAATGCCTATATGTTGAGCTTACCTTTCTGTGTTCAAACACAACTATTTAACAAAAACAAAAAGCAGCCAAAGTTCAAAAATTTACTTGCAATATTTTCCGGCAATACCCCTTCTGCTTAATAAAGCAGTAAGTAGGGTTGCATATAACTAAGTAAGCAAAGGCAAACATTAAAATTATAACATAAAACACAAGCAGCACAACAAAGCAATTATTTTTAATTATTTAAAAAAAAAAGATAATCGTAATTTTCCGTATGATGTTCGATTTGACGGCTAACAGAGCTGATAGAATTGTAGTAAGGAATTCACCATTCACGCTGCTATTTAGCAGAAATAAGCACGTTCAATGGAAGAAATATATATAAAACGACTGAATTCATGTGAGAATGATTAAAGAGAAATTCTTTGAAGAAAAATATACAAAGTCACACAGAGAATGTAAAAAAGCATTCTCTGAGTCACATATGCGTGAATATTTTGAATTATATGAAAAACGACGGTTGCTTCTACCTTCGGTTGCTACAATTGCTGGAACATGATAATCACTGGAATCAAACGGTGGATGATGCGATTGCTACTTCGCGTACTTTCGTTACTTTTCGCGATGATCATCTTGACATATCAGCCTTCAAGTCCTCGTCAATTATGGGATAGGAACAAAAGTGACATTCCTTGAGGGCACGCGCAATTTTAACTTCCAAAAATACCGATGTTAATGACTTAAACTGAAAGATTCAAAGTCAAATTCGATCGATCGTCTTGACAATGAAGATGAAGCCGTGAATAACTCAGTGGAATTTCTAAAATATTTGGAGAGGCTTGGTATGCCGCCACATCATTTGCTTCTCAAAGTTGGATCTGTTATTATTATGTTTCGCAATCTTCATGCACCGAAACTGTGTAATGGAACCCGACTGATTTTGACGCAGCTATCGAATACAAAAAGGTAGAATTCTTGATTCTACGAATTCCTTTGAGTTCAAACGATTTGACATTTCAGTTCAAACGTATTCAGTTTCCAGTGGAAACTGCATTTGCGATGACAATCAATAGGACGCAAGGATAGTCGCTAGAAGTGTGTGGTATAAATCTGGGAATGCTATGTTTTTCACACGGTCAGCTATACGTGGAGTGTTCACGAGTTTGAAAACTATCTTCTATGTACATTTACGCATCGAAACAGAAACCAAAAAATGTTATTTATCAAGGTGCGTTGCCTTGAAAAAATGTAAGAAAATCGCAAATAAATGCTTTTCAACACAATATAAATCCAACTTTCTTTTCATTTCAAGTCACATAATTTCGCACAGAACAGCGATTTCGGGGTCAGCTAGTGTTATTATATTTGTTCCCCATTTGTTACTTCTAATAAATTTAACTCTTTTAAATAAAATTCAGTATTTATACCCTAAACAGAGTATATTAAGTTTGTCACGAAATTTGTAACACACAGAAGGAAGCGTCGGAGACCCTATAAAGTATATGTATATATCTGTCTATATATATACGAACTAGATATCGTTTTGAAATTTTGTAAACGTCATTTTCTCTTCGACAAACTGAACGATCGGAATCAGGTTCTTATATGGAAAACTTTCACATTAAACAAGATATATTCATGAAACTTGGTACAGACTATTTTTTAGACAACAATGTAATCTCCGAAGAAATTGTTCAGATCAGATTACTGTAGCATATAGCTGCCATGCAAATTGAATGATCAAAATCAAATGCTTGCATGGGAAACTTCCTCATGTGACGATATATCTTCACGACATTTGGTATGAGTTATTGTATATAGAAATAATGTAATATCAGAAGAAATTGTTCAGATCGGCTCACTCTAGCATATAGCTGCCATACAAACCGAACGATCGGAATCAAGGGCTTGTATGGAAAACTTTCGCATTTGACGTGGTATCTTCACGAAATTCGGCATTGATTACTGCTTAAGGTAACAATATAATATCCCAAAAAAATTGTTCAGCTCGGATCACTATAGCATATAGCTTCCATACAAACTGAACACATAGTTACAAACATAAATGCACTTGTGAAGGGTATTTAGCTTCGGTGCAACCGAAGTTACCGTCTTTTATTGTTTGTATATAATTTTTTTTTATTTAATTGTAAAATCACATTTACTTAAACTAATTGTTAAAATTAATAAATAACATATATGTATACATATGTATAAAATACATGGTAAGGAATAATCAATTTTATAAATACGGGTTGTCAATATAGATTTACAAAGTTATTAATAGGTAACTGTCTTGTAATTTTTACTGTAAATATACATATTATTACGAGTTATGTATATAAACAGAACAAAAGCCGCAGCTATTTTAAATTCATTGAACCACTTTTGATATATTTGCGTTTAAAGTTTTTCAATTTTTACATTAAGCTACTATAAGCAGCGCTTCTGCAGAAAAGAGCATATATGTAAGAGAATGAATAATTACAAATGTTTCTGTCATTTGCTTTCGTTGCACACATACCCACATACGCGAAGGTGCAAGTGCGAAATCTAACAACAACAATGTTGTCTGCTCGGTAGCAAAATGACAATAAGCATAGATAACTTGATACGAGACTCTATGGTTCGAGAGAGAGCTGTCAAAACTCGCATTTTTTATAACATTTGCCAATGAGGCCACTGCTGAAAAATATTAACTTGGGTATTTAATAAATTATACAAATTACTAAATTAAACACTTTGAAAATGCATACATACATATATATGTAAATTCTAAAATGCAAAATCATTAATTAATTTACATAAACATTTATTTTGCAAAAATATGTTCGCACAGTTTCATTTCACACTAATTTCGTCAAGTAATTATAGCGCTGCTTTTCTGGCATCCCGCCTTTTTCACTAACTGCTGGTTGACGGCACCCTGATTGTGTTTTGTTGTCAGCTCAGAAAACAGATCAGCTGCATGCGAGAGACCAAGAAAAGAGATTCTAATCAAGTTATCTATGACAATAAGAGAATGACGAATATTACAAATTACAAATGTTTGCTTTGGCATGTGCACTGGTACATACATACATATGCATGCGCTAAGGCGCTATCTACGATTTGACATGCGCTCTCTTCTATGTTGTTTTATATTCACACATACATACTTACAAACATATGTATGTATATACATATGTATGGGCGAAGACGCAAGTGCAAAATCTAACAGAAATATTGTTGTCGGCGTTATTTTGATTGGAAGTGTTATTGCGTTAGGTAAGCTTTAAGTCAGTTCAGTTTTCTTCCAAAAGTCAAGGCGGCTATTACCAGCGAATACATACATACTACATCGAATTTCAGTTCAGATTCAGATTAATTATTAAAAATAAAATGCCAAACCAAAGGCGAATTAGACGAAAAAGGAGTTTAACAGGTCGAAGAGAAGAGGTGAGTGTTATAGATAAAAAGGAATTTTTAATTGTTAATGTATGTATGCATATGAATTGACCGGTTTTATTAGAGCCGTAGTCATGCAGGATCTATGGCAAGTTATTTCAAAGCTGCCCTAAACTCCGTAATTCTTCCGGAGTATAGTTCGCTTGGGGGTTTGACTAATATATGTTTACACTGTAAAGCAAAACATTTCGGAAGTGAAAAGGTACCTGTACTTTTCATTCTTTTATATTCGTAATATATGTATATACATACTTATTGTCTTAATATTTGGTTGAAATTGTTACTAGGTAAGAAATGGCTTTACGACATGTTGTCATGACGGAAAAGTTAAACTTCAAGAATTACGTTTACCTGAGTTTTTGAAAGCTGTGTTAGAAAATGATTTGAGCTCTTGGCGGGGACGCTATTTGGAGAATATTCGGCAGCTAAATAGTTCGTTTGCTTTTGCATCATTCGAAGCGAAAATTGCGGAGCCTACAGGGCGCGGACCACATTGCTTCCGAATACATGGATCAATATATCATAGGGTAGGTCCATTGCATGCAGATCATCCTTCAGAATCCTCCTACGCCCAGCTGTTTATTGTTGACACGGATCAAGCAACTGATATAAGGGCACAACATAATTCAAACTACGATTGGTATTTGCTGAGAGAAATCCACGAAATGCTTTCAAATATTAACCCCTTGGCAAATGAGTATAAGCATATGGCGCAGGTTGAACGCGAAGAGGAACAGAGGGCCAGAGAAGAAAATCGCAATGCTCGCCGAATTAGCATGCTACTTTTGCTTGGATAGATTATTACGTGATATTCACCAAAATGAAATACCTTTTGGTGGAAAGGTTATTTTATTAGGTGGTGATTTCAGGCAAGTTCTTCCTGTGGTGCCAAATAGCTCACGCGTCGCTATAGTTGGTAATTGTTTGAAACGGTGCTCACTTTGGAAATTTTTTAGGTGTCTCAAACTCTCAACGACTATGCGTTCTAAAGAATCCTTATACAACAGTTTTCTTTTGCGTGTTGGAGAAGGTCGAGAGCTCTCTCCAGAGTCGAAAATCAATATACCAGAAGAGGTAATTTTGCTAAATGAAAATTTAGTGGATTGGGTATTTCAGCCTCAGTCTGGTGTTATTAGTCAAAACCATTTGAAGGATCGGGCAATTTTGTGTCCAAAAAATTATCACTGTACGATAATAAATAGCGAAATAGTAAATATGTTGCCCGGTGAAGAAAGGGTATATTATAGCGTGGATACTGTCGTTTCTGAAGATCCTCAAGAGCATGCCGGATTCCCTACAGAATTTCTAAACTCCCTTAATTTCAGTGGAGTAGCGCCTCATGAGTTAAGGCTTAAGGTTGGCCACAGTTGTGATGTTAATCCGCAATCTTAATACATATGAAGGGTTGGTCAATGGGACTCGCTTGATAGTAAAAGCACTACATTGTACTTGTTTGGAGGTCGAAATTTTAACCGGTGAATCACAAGGGAAACAAATTTTATTGCCCCGTAAAAATTTACAGCCCAGCGAATCAACACTTCCTTTTATTTTAAAGCGTCGCGAATTTCCAATAATTGTAGCATTCGCAATAACAATAAACTAATCTCAAGGGCAGACTCTAGCAAGAGTTGGTGTTTTCCTCAAGGAGGATTGTTTTACGCATGGCCAGCTGTATGTCGCATTGAATCGAGTACGATCTTCTCAAGATATCAAAGTTAAGACTTACGACCAAAATAAAACCACTACGAATGTAGTTTTCCGTGAAGTACTTGAATAAATTGAGTTTTTATAAATTTTTTTTTTTTACTTTTTTCATTTTAAATAACGGAGTCCCCGATTGTCGGGGGTTATTACTAGTATATATTAAAATAAAACGATTTTCTTTTGAAAATATATTAAAGTTGTATATACTATATAACCAATATTTTTGGGACAACTTTTCCATAAATTTTTGGAAAATAACACAATGCAACCATTTTCCGGTTAAAAGTCGGATGTCAATAGAAACTCAACCCCGGACTCCCCTTGACGTTTCTACATGGGCATCTCTCAGATGTGGCTTTGTTTACATAGCATCAGCTGATTCTTTCTTTACTCCTCCTGTGGGCACACAGACAAAAAATACCATTTGTCAGTTGTTCTATTTTTTCTTTCTTTTACTATTCTTTCTGGAAAGTTACAGTTTCAATTCAAGTCATAGAATTTACCCCAACGAGGAATTTTTTGAAGCAAACACGCCCTCCCAGCTCCCACCACTGCAAACTACGCACATCGACCGATTTGAACGAATCGAACTGCCACCGTTTTGGAACCAGCAGGTTCAATTGTGGTTTGCTGCCGTCGAAGCACAGTTCCATCTTAGAAAAATCACAACGGACGTAACGAAATACTATGCAGTGTTAGCTCGCCTCGATCAAGAGACACTCATCGTTGTTGAGAACAATATTTCTAATCCGCTCGAGACAGATTATTATATCGCATTAAAGGAGGCACTGCTTAATCAGGAACGCCGTTTCAAGATTTTACTAACTACGTGATCCGAACTGCTTGCAGAGATTCATCGCCTGGGAGGAAATCATTTAGATGCAGCATTTGTGCGCACTATTTGGTTTGACAGTCTCCCTTTACAAATACAGCTAGCACTTACTGCCACCGGTGAAGAAGACAACGCTAATCTCGCGCGAACAACAGATCGCCTCATGGAAGTGCAGCGAGGATATGGAGATCACGGTTTAATGGCCATGACCCACAAATTTGTTGCTACCCTAACAGTACGTCAAGCGCATCACAGGACAATGCTACAACCACACCATGTTATTATCATCGGAGATTTCACGAACGTGCCAAAAAGTGCGCACGGCCCTGCACGTTTCAGTGAAACACGAACGGCTCCCAGTAGACACTGCGGATGCTGGTGGCAACTTAACACTTCGCCGACTATGCGTTTACGACCGCATATCGGGTACGAAATTCCTCGTCGACACTGTCGCTGATATTTCGGTGACTCCGCTTTCTCGTAAAGACAACAAAATACCAACACCTTTTCGACTGCAAGCTGCAAACGGTAGCACCCTCAACATAGGACTACGGCGTGCGATCCATTGGATATTTTGTATAGCTAACGTACCGTATCCAATCATCGGTGCAGGTTTCATCCATGAATTTGGATTAGTTGTGGACCTCAAAAGGGGTCGCCTGGTAGAGCCTAACTCAGACTCGCACAGTGTAGGCTCCTATGCCACCGCCCCCATTACAGCGGTCACAGCCCAACCGAGACCAACAAATTTGCCCTACGAACCGCACGGCCATCAAACACTCCGTTAAACATTTCATCTCTACCACCGAGCCACCGTGCATGCAACGTGTTCTACCGTTATGTCCTGAACGTCTCAAAGCGGCCAAGAAGGAGATTGAGCTCCTAATCGATTTTTGTCATGCCAGACCGTCAAATAGCCCTTGGTCTAGTCCCTTCCACAGGGCCTAAATGCAGACTGGCGACCATGTGGAGACTACCGTATACTCAACGAAAGAGCTATTCCCGACCGGTACCCAATCTCGCTTCTTCACGATTATGCCACAATCTTAGCAGGGAAGAACATATTTTCTACAATCGAACTCAGACGTGCGTTTCATCATATTCCGGTGACAGAGGAAGACATACCAAAAACAGCAACAAAACCCCGTTCGGGTTATTCGAGTTCATTAGCATGCCATTCGGGCTCCGCAATGCGGCGCAATCCTTTCAGCGTTTAATCAACGAAGCACTCACGGGCCTCGATATGCTTATATCGACGACCTGCTGATTGCATCATCCAGTGAACAACAACACATACAACACCTTCGGTTAGTGTTCCAGCGGCGTATAGCCCTGACAGACGGCAGCACTAATTTGCATTAGCAGGCTTAATTTGCATTTACTTGTGCATTTGATCCATGTTAATGCAAATTAGTAATGCCCAAAAATTTCGTGCATTTAGCTCAATTTATAAAATTTGGGTGTAGGCAACACTGGTTAAAAATGGCTAATTTTTATTATTGATGTCGCTTGAAGTCCGCCGCGTCCCTTGTGTTTCCAACATCAGAGGTAAACGGTTTTTATATTGCTAATTAAACTATGTAAGACTAGATACCGAGAGTTGGAGAGGGAAGCCAGACGCATTTGCAGACAGAAACAGAAAGAGGCCGAAATGCGTGAGTTTGAAGAGCTTGATAAGCTGGCCGACAGGGGTAATGCTCGAAAATTCTACGAAAAGATGCGGCGGCTAACTGAAGATTTCAAGACCGGAGAACACTCTTGTAGAATCTCCAAAGGTGATCTAGTCACCGATGCCCAGAGCATACTTAAATTATGGAGGGAACACTTCTCTAACATACTGAATGGCAGTGAACGCACAACGCCAGGAGAAGGCGAACCCGATTCCCCAATCGAAGACGATGGAGCAGACGTTCCATTGCCAGACCATGAAGAAGTTCGACTAGCAATTACCCCTCTGAAGAACAAACAATCAGCGGGGGCTGATGGATTACCGACCGAGCTATTCAAACACGGCGGCGAAGAACTAATAGGGAGTATGCATCAGCTTCTTTGTAAAATATGGTCGGACGAGAGCATGCCCAACGATTGGAATTTAAGTGTGCTCTGCCCAATCCACCAAAAGGGAGACCTCACAATCTGCGCCAACTACCGTGGGATTAGCCTCCTCAACATCGCATATAAGGTTCTATCGAGCGTATTGTGTGAAAGATTAAAGCCCACCGTCAACAAACTGATTGGACCTTATCGGTGTGGCTTCAGACCTGGAAAATCAACAACCGACCAGATATTCACCATGCGCCAAATCTTGGAAGAGACCTGTGAAAGGAGAATCGCCACACACCACCTCTTCGTCGATTTCAAAGCTGCTTTCGACAGCACGAAAAGGAGCTGCCTCTATGCCGCGATGTCTGATTTTTTGGCCCCGAAAAACAAATACGGCTGTGTAAACTGACGTTGAGTAACAAGAAAAGCTCCGTCAGAATCGGGAAGGACCTCTCCGAGCCGTTCGATACCAAACGAGGTTTCAGACAAGGCGATTCCCTATCGTGCGAATTTTTCAACCTGCTTTTGGAGAAAATAGCTCGAGCCGCAGAACTAAATAGAGAAGGTACCATCTGCTATAAGAGTGTACAGCTGCTGGCGTGTGCCGATGATATTGATATCATCGGCCTTAACACCCGCGCCGTTAGTTCTGCTTTCTGCAGGCTGGACAAGGAAGCAAAGCAAATGGGTCTGGCAGTGAACGAGGGCAAGACGAAATATCTCCTGTCATCAAACAAACAGTCGTCACACTCGTGACTTGGCACTCACGTCACTGTTGACAGTCATAACTTTGAAGTTGTAGATAGTTTCGCATATTTGGGAACCAGTGTAAACACCACCAACAATGTCAGCCTGGAAATCCAACGCAGGATAACTCTTGTCAACAGGTGCTACTTCGGGCTGAGTAGGCAATTGAAAAGTAAAGTCCTCTATCGACGAACAAAAGGCAAATTCTATAAGTCGCTCATAATTCCCGTCCTGCTATATGGTGCAGAGGCTTGGGCGATGACAGCAACCGATGAGTCGACGTTAAGAGTTTTCGAGAGAGATGTTCTGCGAAAGATTTATGGTCCTTTGCGCGTTGGCCACGGCGAATATCGCATTCGATGGAACGATGAGCTGTACGAGATATACGACGACATTGACATAGTTCAGCGAATTAAAAGACAGCGGCTACGCTGGCTAGAATATGTTGTCCGAATGGACGAAAACACTCCAGTTCTGAAAGTATTCGACGACGTACCCGCCGAGGGAAGCAGAGGAAGAGGAAAACCTCCACTCCGTTGAAAGGACCAAGTGGAGAAGGACCTGGCTTCGCTTGGAATATCCAATTAGCGCCACGTAGCGAAAAAAAGAAACGACTGGCGCGCTGTTGTTAACTCGGCTATAATCGCTTAAGCGGTGTCTACAAAACTATTGTCTATTAATGGCAATTTTAGTATTTTTGAAAAATCAATATGAATTTAACGAAAAAATTCGTTTATTATTAAATACGTTAAAAGATAATAAAGTGCAATTAAAAGAAATACTTGATTGTAACGCGAAAAAGTGTGCGAAAAAGTTAAGAATATTGGCAAAATGGATAGCAAACTGTACGTTGTGTAAGGTAATGTGGCAACCTAATTTAGATATACTACTTTTAGTAAAGTTTCTCGAGCCGTCTGGCAACATTTTTTATGTAAGAAAGTCAAACTGAACTAATTGAACGAATCGGATGAAATAAAGGAAAAAGAAAAAAAAGCCAAATATTGTGTTGAGCTTTTTTTTGATAAATTGAGATAAATAGGCAAAATACCGAGTGTGGAAACAAGACCCACATAATTGGTGACCCCGCAAAGAATAAGCGCACCTGTAAAAAGGAAACTTAAGTGAACGCCTTTCACAATAATCAACCAAGACACAAGCGCCGGTGTGACGACAAACAAGCGCCAATTCAAAGCTGCTACGCAATTGACTTTGTTGGCAGTTACAACTTGTATACATCAACTGCAATCAGCATATTCTTACATCGCGATGCCACTACTGAATTCACCAAACAAAAATTAAAGCTCACCGAAATCGGACGCAACCTGGTCAGCACAGCAAACCCGGGCAGAAGCGGGTACAAGAGAAGGGGGCCAACACAACGCGATAGAAGCAGTTGGTGTCATTAGACTACCCCAGTTTTTGCCATCGGACCCAGACCTGTACATAGTTTACGGAAATAGACGGCTTGTTGCATATAAATCGTATCACATCTGATGTCTCTAAATATTACACCGTAATTACAGCACTTGATGCAGGAACCCTACGCCAAGTTTCAGATGTTACAAGAAACCCACCGGACACGGGCAAGTATGACAAATTGAAAAAAAAAAAACTAATTGCTCGTTTCAGTGAGTCCAAGGAGAAGCAGCTGATGAAACTTCTAACAGGAATAAAACTGTTCAGTAAGAAACGCAGTCAGTTGTTGAGGGGAATACGTGATCTGGCCAGCAATAACGTCACTAATGAAGCTCTGTCAACATTGTGGTTGCAGCGAATGCCCAACAACGTTCGTTGCATTTTGTCGGCGTGCAAGTCTACAGACTTGGAAAATCTCGCCGGGGGAGCCGATCGAATTGTAGATAATTCACCCTCATACATAGTCTCATCTACAACCATTCCGCAAGACAACGAAGCCAATTGCTCAGCTCTAAACATATTGTGGCAAAACACCTTTGAAGCACGACTATTGGCGTTGGAGACCTCCCTCAACCAAATTATTCAAAAACTAAACGAAATATCAGTCAACGTGGCTACAAAAATGAACCAACGCCGTGGTTCAAGTGCCGAACGCGTTGGCGAACGAAGCAGAAGTCGACTACGTGAAAACGCAAAAGCATGTTACTACCATATTCGATTTGGTGCAGCATCGAGGAAACGCCAAGCTCCAAGCTAATTCAACAAACCTACGGACGGCACGCAGGGAAACTAATCGATTCAATTGATTGCAGCGTAGAACAAGACATCAGCATCAAAGAACGAAAAATGCACATTTTTGATAGCAAAAACAATCTTAACTTTTTAATTGACTCCGGTTCTGTCATCTCAATTGTACCACTGAACATCATTCATAAACACTTAACACTTACTCCTGATAGCCTTCAGCTTTTTGCAGCAAATGGCTCAACCATTGAAACGTTTGGTACCAGAAATCTGTCACTAAGTTTGGGCTTACGGAGGAGTTTCACATGGAACTTTATAATAGCGAGCGTAAATCACCTATCATAGGAGCAGACTTTCTGGTACACTTTGGCCTTCTGATAGACCTCAGAGCAAAGTGTCTGGTTGATTCACAAACAACCCTTACCACAAAAGGAAGAGTTCGGCAGGCTTACATGCACAGCATATCAACAATAAGCTCCTAATCTAAATTTCAAGACCTCATTAAGCAGCATGTTGAGTTGACAACGCCTAATATTTACACCTTACCAACATCAATGGACGTCAATCACCAAATTGTAACAGATTGCCGACCTATTGCAGAGTCACCATCAAGCAATCCTTGGGCAAGCCCAGTTCACTTAGTGAAAAAGAAAACTGGTGGATGGCGAGCCTGCAGTGACTATCGCTCCCTAAACGCCCACACGCAATCAGACAGCTATCCGATACCGCACCTCGATAGCATAGTCGACTGCTTACATGGTAAAGCAGTTTTTTCCAAAATAGATATAAAAAAGCCTATTGCAATATATGCATGTGCGAAAAAGACATAGCGAAAACAGCAGTGCGAACGCCAATTGGACTTTTTGAGTTTGTCGTTATGCCATTTGGGCTAAAAAATGCCACTCAAATGTTCCAAAGATACATAGACATCACATTCAGAAATATCGACTTTGTTTTCTGTTACATAGATGATACTCTCATATTTTCAGAAAATGAAAAAGAACGTCACAAGAATGTCCAGTTGGTGCTGCAGAAACTTAAAGAGGCAAAACTATGTGTCAACTTATCCAAGTGTGAGTTTTGCGTTAGCGAACTGAACTTCCTAGGGTACCACATCTCAGCGGAAGGTATACAGCCATTGAAAGAAAGAGTAGAAGCAATCTGTCAATATCCAAAACCGAATACAATTGTTGAACTCCGCCGGTTTCTAGGAATGGTAAATTTCTGCAGGAAAAATATTCCTAACGCCGCACAAATTCAAGCGCCTCTACATAACCTTTTCAAAGACTCGAAAAAAATGACAAACGAAAAATCGATTGTGATGCAGAGCTTGAAAAAGCTCATTGTTAAATTTTCCGGTACCAAATGCGCCGTTTGCATTAACAACAGATGCGTCGGAGACTGCAGCTGGAGCACACCTGGAACAACAAGTGAATGGGGAATGGAAGCCAATCGTATTCTTCTCAACCAAGCTCAAAAATGCGCAAAAGAATTACTTTGCGTATGACTGTGAGCTTTTAGCAATATACTTAGCCATTAAACATTTTCGTCCAACACTTGATGGTCGCAAATTCGTCATTCGCACCGATCATAAGCCTTTAACGTATGCATTCCGTCAAAAAGCAGACAAAGCGTCACCACGGCAGGTAAGGCATTTAAATTTTTTTGCACAATTTTCATCGGAAACCGTCTTTTTGTTTGGTAAAAATAATGAGGTAGCACGCGCACTCTCCAGAGTATGCCAAATTGAAATGCTCATAGTAGTCACAATGGATGAAATAGAAGAAGAACAGCAGAGAGAATCAGAGTTACAACAAATAGTCATAACCAATAACACTAGTTTAAATTTTCAGAAGCTAAATTTTCCATCTGGCAATATGTACAATATACTGCGATATATCAAATGCAATGGTTCGGCAGTACGTTCCAGTTAATTTTCGTAACAAAATATTTCAACACATTCACAATTTCTCACGCCCTGGTACAAAATCAACTTTAAAACAAATTAGAAGCAAATACATTTGGTTATCAATGAACAAGGACGTAATAGAAATGGTTCGTTTTGTATCAGTTGCCAACGATCAAAAATACAAAAGCACAATCATCTAGCGCCTAAGCCGTTCAAACAAACTGATCAACGTTTCGACCAGTGTCACCTTTTGATATTATCATTCTTCCAGAGCATGAGAGGGATACAGATATTGTTTAACCATGATAGACAGATTCACACGTTGGCCCGAACTGGTTCCGTTAAAAGATATTTCCAATTTGCCAACGACAAGCTTTTATTCAGCATGGATCTCACGTTTCGGTTCCCCGAAGATAATAACAACAGATCAGGGCTCCTAGTTTGAGTCCGCAATATTCCTTGCGTTGACAAAAATGGTTGGCGCACAGAAGATACGTACATCAGCTTACCAACTGGCGTCCAACGGCATGATTGAGAGATGGCATCGTACGCTATAAGCTTCACTCATGTGCAATCGACATACTCCATGGCAACTTCTCCTTCCAACAGTGATGTTAGGACTTCGCTGTTCCCATAAAGAACACATTGGAGCATCCCCAGCAGAAATGCTGTATGGCACCAATCTTCGTTTACCCATATAATCCACAGGAGTTCATATCCAAGTTTCGTGAGTACATACAGCAGCTAAAACCAAGTTCACCGGTACACCACAATTCAACAATATTTTTCATTAATAAAAATCTACACAACTGTAGTCATGTGTTCATCCGCTCGGATCATGTGAGAAAACCACTAGAGCCTCCTTACACGGGTCCTTTCGAAGTTGTGGAACGCATTTCAGACAGACTCTATGCAATTAAAATTAACAACGCAATACACAACATATCTGTGGAGAGATTAAAACCAGCGTTCTTTCCCAGAACATAGTATAACATTTGCAGGCAATTCTAAATCGAGATTAAAGCACTGGGAAGGGAGTGGCTGTGGCAACCTAATTTAAATACTCGTATACTATTTTTAGTTAAGTTTCTCGAGCCGTCTGGCTACATTTTTTATGTAAGAAAGTCGATCTGAACTAATTGAACGATTCGGATGAAATAAAGGAAAAAGAAAAAGAAGCCAAATATTGTGTTGAGCATTTTTCTGATAAATTGAGATAAATAGGCAAAATACAGAGTGTGGAAAGAAGCCCCACAGTAATAGACTTCAAGCGACATCTGTTAAACAATAGCAGAAACTGGCCATTTTTGGGCAGTGTTGCCTACTCAAATTTAGTTAATTCAGCTAACCGTCCGATTCTGTACGGTGATACAGTCTAAAGTCTCTAAATTTGAGATTTTAAGATAGAGAGACAATTTTTGATTTTCCAACAACAAAAGCTTTTATGTGAAAGCTAGAACGTGTTCGTATAACTGTGTGCATAGTTGGTCTTTCCCTTGCAGTTTCAAGTTAAGATCAGAAAGATATTTAGTTATATCAACCAGGAAAGTTTTTTCAGATCAGCCAACCACTCCTCATCAGTAAGGAAAGTAATTTCTTGGTCTTTGTTGCCAAGAAAAACCTTTAAATCATCCAGCAGGGGAATAGAATCGATTTGGTGTAGCTGCTCTGCTGAGCCAGCGAACGCGACTGAAGTATACAATGTCTTCGTGATCTGAACCGACATCAGCCAGAAAAGCCTGGAACTGTCTGTGGTTAAGCCCTCTTGCGCGTATAAAATTAACTGTCTGCACTACTTTATCCATCACGTGTTTCAGGCCTATACAACTGGGATGCCCAAAGACTATAAGAGATGGCGGGCCGGATGAAGGGCCTATGCGGGCCCGGGGGCCGTATGTTGGACAGGCCTGGTCTAAAGTCCCTAAATTTGAGATTTTAAGTTAGAGACAATTTTTGAGACTTGAGACGATTTTGCTTTTCTGTAAGTGACAGTCACAGAATCTATTACATTTCATTATTCAGAGATGTTTTTACACTTAAATGAAAATAAACATGTCGATAACAAATATTAAATTGTCTATAACATAGTCAAAAAACATAATTACCAATAAAAATAAAAATATATGTTGACTTTGCTCCATAATATTTACGAAATTTATGTAAAATTGATTTATTTTTAATTTTTTCATGTTTGAGTTGCTTACAAAATATAAAAAACGACATTTGATTAATATCTATGATGATCTCTATTCAGTATATCCAAAATGGCAGACAAGAGTTCTTTTTGGTTTTGTGACCTGCTAATTACCAGGTCTCAAATTTGAGGCAATATTTTGAGACTATCGGTAGAGACTGTTTAAGGAATAGTAACTAGTCACAAATTGAGATTTTACCTCAAAATGACTAGAGACTGGTTACAGAATCCCGCCATAAATGCACGAAATTTGTGTGCATTACTAACTTGCTTTAAGATGGGTCAAATGCGCAAGTAAATGTAAATTAAGCCCGCTAATGCATATTAGCACTGTCGTCTGTCAGGGCTATTAATGTAAATTAAGCCCGGTAATGCAAATTAGCACTGTCGTCTGTTAGGGCTATTAGACAATACGGTATGTACATTAACGCGGAAAAATGTATTTTGGGTGCTTCCGAAGTCGATTTCTTGGGATATCGAATTTCGAAACTCGGTTTCGCAACACTTCCAAGCCGAGTCCAGGCACTACGGGATTTCCCAAAACCTTTTAGAACTAAGAAAATTTATCGGCGCAATAAACTTCTACTGCTGACACATCATATACGCTGCTGCTGCCCAGGCACCTCTCAACGAGTTCTTAAAAGACTCAAAGAAAAACTATCGCGGAGCAGTACTTTGGACAGCAGAATCTGAGCAAGCTTTCATCTACATCAAGGAACAACTTGCGACCGCAGTTCTCCTAGCTCATCCAGCACCAGCCGCCGAACTTCGGATTACGTGCGACGCATCTAGTACTGCGCTGGGAGCAATGCTAGAGCAGAAACATAAAAACGTTTGGAGGCCAGTTGGATTCTTCTCGAAGAAGTTGTCACCCCCACAGATTAACTACAGCACATATGATAGAGAATTGACGGCTGTATACGAAGCCATCAATTACTTTAGACACTGGGTTAAAGGTAGTGAGTTTGCTGTCAGGACAGATCACAAGCCATTGACTTTCGCGTTCCATCAATAATCGCATAAATCCTCACCTCGACAGATCAGACAGCTAGGATTCATCAGGCAATTCACGACTAACATTGAATACGTCTTCGGTTCAGACAACAACGTCGCTGAAACCTTTTCACGCGTTGAAACTATGCATCTACCAGCAGTTATGGACTACGATGAGCTGTCTTGAGCTCAGGCCTCGGACGAAGAGCTGCAGCAACTTCTTGCACGTAACGAAACATCATTAAGGTTCCAAACGCTTACCTTTGATCCCGAAGGGAAGACGATTTGTTGTGACGTTTCAACAAATAACATCAGACCATTCGTGCCAACAGCGCTATGTCGAAAATTTTTTGAAACTTTACGCACATCCTAGCGGCAGAGTGACAGTGAAACTCATCGCTCAGAGATACGTGTGACCATAAATGAACTAAGATGTTACGCAATGGGCTCGAGAATGTGTTCCATGTCAACGTTCCAAAATAGGTCGCCATGTACACGCAGCACCCGCCACATTCCCTATCCCGGATGAGAGAGTCGATCATGTCCATTTAGACCTAGTTGGACCTTTGCCAGACTTTCACGGATTCAAGTACTGCATGACTATGGTCGACAGATTCACGTAGTGGCCAGAAGCGGCACCCGTTAAGGACATAACGGCAAGCACGGTTGCTAACACATTCTATTCCCATTGGATCGCCCGCTACGGATGCCCAAAGCTGCTCACTGCCAATCAAGGTACCCAGTTCGAAAGTGCGCTTTTTACAGCTCTAGCACGGTTAGTCGGCGGCCAGCATATTCGCACCACGGCATATCACCCAACGGTCTGGTAGAAAGGTGGCACCATTAGCAGGTCCACACAAAGTGATCAAAAGACTTGATGAACGTGTTTTTTCCATCGAGGTTAACGGCAAAGTAATAAATGTAAGCACCAGGCGCTTCAAAAAAACCAGCCATTTGGCCGAGCGACGAAGTGTTCGACAGTACGCCCCATAGCCGTATTCTCCACCGAGCCAATGAATTCGCCACAAACATCAACCAGCCTACCTATGCACCAAAGAACTTGAAGCATTTGCACCCGCGCTTGGGTCTGGTAGTGGAACTCAACCGCAAAAACGTCCAGCAATACTTTATTTGGGGGGGAATACTGTGGGCACACAGACGGCACGAAAATATACATGGGTTTAGGTCTGACATATTTTACAGCCATTGCAAATAATTTTCTGCGTGTCTTTGTTGTTGTGCCGTTGCACCAAGAGGAAAATTCTGCAATTTCTGCACCGTGCAAGGTTTTCCAAGAGCAAGAGGATCCCCATAATATGAGAATATCAAGTGACAGCTGTATTTGTATATGGAATGTAAACAAATATCAAGTGACAATTTAGGGCCGTCAAAATATGTCTTCCAAAGCCATCGATTAAACTAGAGCAGGCACCGATTATAATGAGTGGAATGTGAGTTTTCAAGTAGTTTTCAGCGAAAACTGTTTGACAGATTTTACATGGACGAAAACACAAGTTTTCTTGCGAAAACCAGTTTTTCCCACGAAAACATGTTTTCGTTGTCGGTCCAAACATAGTATAAGTAAAATCTGTCAAACGAAAACACATTCAACACCAGTTTTCGCTGAAAACTACTTGAAAACTTACATTCCACTCTTTATAATCGGTGGCTACTCTAGTTTAATCGATATCATTAGAAGAAATAGTTTACCGGTCCTAAATTGTCACTTGATATTGTCATATTTATATTGAAAGATGGAAAAGCAAATACATATATAAAAAATGAAATTCGTGGGGTGATGGGGGGGAAGCCCTACTCATTGACTTGTGGGCAAAAAAAAATTAGTGCTCTTCGTGGGCCAAGAAAAAAGAGCTACATAATGGAAGAAATGGCACTGGAGTTGCAGCAACAAGGTGTTCATTTCACAGCAGGGGAAATAAAATCAAAAACGCACAATCTTTCGCAAAGATATAGGTAATTAAATAAAATTAAAAAAAAATAGAGTTATTACATAAATATCATGTTTTACAGGAAAGAGAAGACAGCAGTCGGGTACACCGGCGGTTCTCCCTCACAGTGGCCATTTTATGAAAGAATCAGACCCATACTGTCACCGTACGTAAGCTATAACACCGAGGGCTTAGTGGAGGAAGGCTTTCAAAGTAACGAGACATCTCGACAGTTGTATACTAACTGTATTGCTGTGCGTATTACCTGCGGATACTGCATATTGCTCATGGACTACAATACATGGAATACTAATCAGTATACCATATATTGAAAGCAATGAACTGTCACCACAGCAGTTTCACAGCTCAATTTTCATTTCTATGAAAACTTTTGCATCAGTAGAAACCTATACACACTAGGGTGATTCAAAAATTTTTTTTTTTTTTTTTCAATTGGTACTCGCAAAAATAGGTTCCTAGACACCTCTAAGAAAGCCTCTCCAAATATGAGTTTTTTAATTGTAACAGGAAGGTCCTCCGCCTAACGGTTTTCTATTTTTTCTTATTATCAGATAGAAAAATTTATATCTCGCTTCCAACTACTTGAAAAAATATTTTGTTAATTAGGTTTTGTAGGAAATTTAATGCTCTAAAATATGGTCTTTTATGATTTTTTCGTAAACCCAACCGTTTAAAAGGTATTAACGGTTGAAATTTGACTATTTTTGGGAAAATTTTTCATTTCTTATGAATTTTATAACTCAATGAAAAAAAATTATTATGAATGATGAAACTTATAGGCTTTCTTAAGAGGTGTCTAGGAACCTATTTTTCAGAGTACCAAACGAAAAAAAAAAATTTTTTTTTTTGATCCACCTTAATATGCATTGATGTTTGACGATGAATATCTCGTAAACGCTTAACTTAAACGAAAAATCATAGTAGACCATTTTTATAGAGCAGTCAATTTCCTACAAAACTATGTGTTTTATCATTCATAATAATTTTTTTTCATTGAGTTATAAAATTAATAAGAAACAAAGAATTTTTCCAAAAATAGTCAAATTTCAACCGTTAATATCTTTTAAACGGTTGGGTTTACGAAAAAATTGTGAGAGACCATATTTTAGAGCATTCAATTTCCTACAAAACCTAATTGACAAGATATTTTTTCAAGTAGTTGGAAGCGAGATATAAATTTTTCTATCTGATAATAGGAAAAAATAGAAAACCGTTAGGCGGAGGACCTTCCCGTTACAATTAAAAACTCATATTTGGAGAGGCTTTCTTAGAGGTGTCTAGGAACCTATTTTTGCGAGTACCAATTGAAAAAAAAAAAAAAATTTTTTTTGAATCATCCTAATACACACCTTATTCCAACATGAACTAATCGGCGTCGTCCCAAGGTTAAAGACCTTATCTTATATCTAATAGGATTAAATGATGTTTTTTTTAACTCCGCTATCTTTTTTGCAAGGGCAAGGTGCTGGGGAGTTAGAGTTTCTAAAAGTTCTCTTGAAGAATTGTCGTTGCGCAAGGTATTTATCTGGCTTCTCAAAGCCAATGCTTTCGTAATTAATATGTTTTTATCCGAATTATAAAAAACACGATCTTTAGTAGTAATTATAAGCAAATATTAAGGATTCCAAAACTTACCATTCTTGTTGCTCACAAACAAATAAATTTGCCTGTTGTCAGTGAAAACTCATCGAAAACACACATTGTCGGACCGAACGACTTCGATTCCACAATCCAAAAATGTGTTTACAAGATGTTTTCAATGTCGGTCCGAACATAGTAGAAGCTGTAGATTATTACAATTATAAAGGGTGGTATTTCATCGTTTTAATGGCATTAGTTGATGCTAAGTAAAGTCTAGACACTCAATATACATATATGCTTACAATGTATTTTCAGATACCGTTATACTTACATAAACGTCGGGGGTCCCGGGCTGTGTAATGGCTCTCAAACTTATGAAACGTATTTTCCACATAAAAATAACTTTAATTATAACTTAATAGCTGATTTTATTTAAGGCGACGATAAGCATCTTTCAAAAAGAAACATATTCATTTATTTTTTTAGAAATACAAGCAACAGTTTATTTGTATATTTTGAGTCTTTCAGATATTCTTTCATCAGTTGAGTTTTTTTTATTGTCGTTTTCAACTAATTTTTCTGACATGTTCATCATTTTTTTGCTAGTATTAAATTCTGTTTGAGCTGTTTTTCAATTTTTCCAATTTTGTTTAATATTAGACTCTGAAAATGATATTGTCAATGAGGAAGTATCGGTTGGCGAAATCATCATCGCTGAGGGCGAAGGTGAGCAAGCCGGTGATGGCAATGGTGATGTAGCAACAAATGAAGAAGACGCAGCCGTTTTCACCGAAATTTGCAGTGCTTTGGAGGTAGTAGAACCTTTTTAAAAATGTACATACTTATGTATGAAAATATAAACAATATACTCAATTACAAAGCAAATGTCTCTTACTTTGGAAGCTTTCCTCCACTAAGCCCTCGGTGTTGTAGCTGACGTACGGCGAAAATACGGCTCTCATTCTTTCATAAAATGGCCACTGCGAGGGAGAACCGCCAGTTGACCCGACTGCTGTCTTCTCTTTCCTGTAGAACATGATATTTATGTAGTAACTCTATTTTTCTTTAATTTTATTTAATTACCTAAGTATATCTTTGCGAAAGATTGTGCATTTTTGATTTTATTTCACCCGCTGTGAAATGCACACCTTGTTGCTGCAACTCCAGTGCCATTTCTTCCATTATGTGGCTATTTTTTCTTGGCCCGCGAAGAGCACTAATTTTGTTTTACCACAATTCAATGAGTTAGGCTTCTCCCACATCACTCCTCGAATTTCGTTTATATATGTATATGTTTTTACTTTTTCATCTTTAAATATAAATATGACAATATCAAGTGACAATTTAGGACCGGTAAACTATTTCTTCCAATGATATCGATTAAACTAGAGCAGGCACCGATTATAAAGAGTTAAATGTATGTTTTCAAGTAGGTTTCAGTGAAAACTGGTTTTTAATGTGTTTTCGTTTGATAGATTTTACTTAGAAAACACAAGTTTTAGGGCGAAAACCAGTTTTTTCCACGAAAACATGTTTTCATTGTCGGTCTGGACATAGTATTCGTCAGATGAAGGGTGAACCTCAATGTGGCATCCGTCTCTAAACAATTATTAGACCATTTTCGCAAATTTAAGATTTTATAACTAATATATACCAAGTGCTCCTAAGCATTGTGAGAATCTAAGTAGCTCGAAACCAGTCAACAATTCTGTTATATTTTTTCTATTTGGTGGCAACATTTTGAAACAGGATGGTTGCAGAAGTCTCCAGATTTCGGCGCAAAATTCCAGTTAAATGTCACAAACCATAGATTTTTCTACACCGAACATGTTAGTGATACTACGATACTCTGCAGATGACCACAAAGCAAATATTGTTATTGCCACTTGTTAAGAAAAAATGTGAGAAATTTTTTGCAATTAACTAAATAATATTTAATACCGAATTCAAATGTTGAATAAATTAAATAAAAGGTTAAATAAAGTGTTAAATAAATGTTAATTAAAAAATTTAGTCTCAACTGCACCCTCTGAACGTTATCGACGGTATGATCGTTTTCCCACTGCCTACTTTGCTAACTAGACTAATTGCTCCCGGTTCCCCAATTGGACCAATCAGAATGCGCCACGTCAGTTCAAGCGTAAGCAAGTAGGACTTAAAATAATTGCTCCCGCTTTGCTTATTAGACCAATCACAACGCACCACGCTAGTTAATACGTAAGCAAGTAGGACTTACGAGGATTACGTGAGTCATGCTGCCAGATCGTTCGTAACACTCCCCCCCGGTATATCCTGCTGATCAGGGTGTACCGAATTAATCACATCTAGAACGTCTATTTTGGCGGCAGGTCTCTCAAAGATGCCACAGACAGTCTTCAGAGTGGCGCTTCTGACCTTTCCATCTTCACTCTTTCGTACTTGGATCACTCTGCCTTTAGGCCAGCAGTTCCGTGGATTATTAGGATCAACTATGTACGCTATATCACCGACTTCGATTGCTTTTACATCTGTAAACCATTTACTTCGCTTGGTTATGGTGGGCAAGTACTCCACTATCCAACGTCTCCAGAAGGCGCTTGCTAGTTGCTGCGATGTTTGCCAGTTACGACGCAATAAAATGTTCTCAGTAACTGGTTCCGCGATTGGCTTCACTCCACTGGAGCTACCTAACAAGAAGTGGTTAGGAGTGAGTGCTTCTTCCTCTTCGTGGTCGATCGGGATATAAGTTAATGGCCGAGAGTTCACCGTCATTTCCGCTTCCATTAAGACTGCACGAAGAAGTTCATCACTGGGACGGCTAGTTGTCAAAATTTGTTTAAGCACCTGCTTTACTGACCGAACTAACCGTTCCCACGCTCCGCCCATATGTGGCGAAGCTGGTGGTATAAAACGCCAGTTGGTTGCAGCAGAAGTAAATGTTCTTGTTATGTGATTTTTATCTATTAGTTGAAATGCTAACTTCAACTCCTTCTCAGCACCTTTAAGGTTTGTACCATTATCACTCCATATTTCTACCGGACTACCTCGGTGAGCCATAAAGTTACGTACAGCTAGAATGCAGGAGTCTGTCGAGAGTGAGTATGCGATTTCGAGATGCACTGCTCTGGTTGTTAGGCAGGTAAATAATACTCCGTATCTCTTCTCGGTACTTCTTTTTACCGTAACCAGGAGGGGACCAAAGTAGTCAACGCCTACGTAGGAGAACGGTCGACTAAATTCTGAGGTCCGGAATGCGGGCAGAGAGGCCATCATGGGTGGCCGAGGTTGAGTGGTTCTGTTTTTACAGTGCTGACAAATGCGTCGAATCTTATTAGCGACTGTTCGTAGTTTTATGATCCAATAGGATTGCCTTATCTCATTCACCACTGTTTCCAAGTTTCCATGATGATACTTTACATGGAAGTGGTTAATGATCAGGTACGTAAAATGATGATTTGAGGGCAGTAATATTTGATCTGGCCGCCCTGTTATCTTAACTCTACCATTTATTCTCAAAACGCCGTGATCATCCAGATAAGGTGATAGCTTCAGAATATTGCTGGATTTGTCAACTGGCTTTCCGGCTTCTAGAGATGCGATAGAGTCTCCGAAGTTGTCGTGTTGAGCCTTTCTCCAAAGATAACATTCCGCTTTACGAAAATCTTCAGTAGTTGGTCCATTACCAACAGGTTGATTATCTCGGATAGTGCTTAGCCAGAGCCGAACACAATACATTGTCATAGCTGTTGCACGAAGTAGACGGTTCCAAGTTGAAAATCTCAGCGGTTCTGGTACTACCTGATGTTGTTTTGAGGTTGGGTGATGAAATCCAGTAAACTGTGGACGAAGTTCTTCAGTTGCAATGCACTGCAATTCGTCAGACATAAGCCACTTATCAGGAGAGAGGTACAAGAATGATGGCCCTCTAAACCATCGACTGTCGTTAGAAAAATCTGGATCACCATTCCATTTGGTTGCTTCGTCGGACACGTTTTCCTCAGATGGAAGCCAATGTCATTCCTTGACGTCGGTCAGCTCTAAAATTTCACTAACCCGGAAGGCTACAAATTGTTTGTAGCGCCGGTGATCGGATCGTAGCCACTCTAATACCGTTCGGGAATCTGACCAGTAAACGCAATTATCAATGTGGATAGAGTGCGATTCGATAACATGATTGGCGAGGCGAGCCCCTAGAAGTGCTGCTTTCAGTTCTAAACGGGGAATGGATACTAGTTTCAATGGCGCTACCCTTGTTTTGCTTGCGATCGTTGTACAGCTAATCGTATCGCAATACGAGTATCGAAGGTAAAAAACTGCTGCGTAGCTAGTTTCACTTGCATCAACAAATGTGTGTAATTAGATTTGTGGAACTCCGCCAAACACAGTTCCCCTGCATCTTGGAATTCTCAGACTCCCTACTTTCGGAGTTAGTTTGAGCCATCTTATCTACTTGGCAAATTGATCATCAGGGATTTGAACATCCCAGTCGCATCCAGCTCTCCAAATCTCTTGTAGGAAGACCTTGGCATATATTACGTAAAAACTGATGAGTCCAAGAGGATCGTAAATAGTCATGACCAAACTCAGTACTTCGCGCTTAGTAGGCCGCCTTTGATGAAGAAATATGTCAGAATCTCTATACTTAGCGGACACGCGAAATGCGAAATGGTCACTGGACGTAATCCACCACATGCCTAAAACCTTTTCAGTAGGCAGTTCACAGTCAAGATCGAGAGATAGCTCATCGAGCGGATCCTTGTTTAGGGCGGATAATACCCGACTTGAATTGGACAAAAAATGTCCTAAATGAAAGCCTCCAAGTGCATGGACATGACGAACGTCTTGAGTTAATTTAATAGCTTCTTCTTCTGTGTCCACACTTACCAACATATCGTCGACGTAGTGATTTTCGGTAATGCACTTTGAAGCAAGAGGGAATTTCTCTTGAAAATCTTTTGCATTCTTATTTTTTACATATTGCGCGCAGCTTGGTGAACATGTGGCCCCAAACGTCATAACTGTCATTGCAAATGTAGTCGGCTCATTAGTGTTTGGTTCATGCCAAATAAAACGTATGAAGTTTTGGTCTTCTTCTCGTACACGAACTTGGTGAAACATTTCAGCTGTATCAGCTGTGACAGCAATTCTCTTTTGTCGAAACTTAAAGAGCACCGAGTGTAAAGGAGTTGTTGGGTCTGAACCTTTCAGCAGCATGCTGTTTAGAGAGATTCCATTTACCTTAGCAGCTGCGTCCCAGACTAGTCTAACCTTTCCTGGTTTATTGGGATTTCTAACTGACTGAAGAATTCGACAATCTTATATTCAGGTATAAAGTCGATTTTCTTGTATATACACATTTAGCAGTCGATATTGAGTTGCTTTAAGTCATTAATTTGACAAATTTAAGTTAACTAACCTTCTTCATCTTACCGAAGTTGACGTAAAGCCATAACGGCAGTGCATTTGGAAGAATTCGACCACCTTATATTCAGGTATAAAGTCGATTTTCTTGTATATACACATTTAGCAGTCGATATTGAGTTGCTTCAAATCATTAGCATCAAATATTTTAAGATAATTAACATTCTTAATCATGGCGAAGTTGGTATAAAGCCATAACGGCAGTGCAGTTGGAAGAATTCGACAATCATATATTCAACATATTTGGTTGACACACCTAAGTTGTCGAGGCAAATACGACGTTTTGGTGATTTCAAGCAGTTCAGCTTGAGCGAAGCAATCACAGATGTGATAAACGTGTTGTATAGGATCGGTACCGGCTTCATGCATTAACCCTTTCAAGGTCCAACCTAATTTAGACTTTTCTGCAATTGGCCCATTTTCTCCCCCATATATGGATTTTATTGGAGATCCAAGAGCCGCGTTATTTAAGCCTATCAGCAGCTGTGGTGTGGCGCTTTTAAAAGCTCATCGTCGATTAGAGTAAGAGATGAGCCATCATCTATGAAGGCGTACGTTGATACACTTTCCTGACCAGAATGTATGACTACCGGTAGTATTCGAAACAGTGTGCTTGCTCCGGTTACTGTATACGCATTACTATTGGCAGAATGCTTTCTGACTATCATTTTGACATTATTTGACGCTTTCATAGCTACAGTTTGATCGAAATCTGAGTTGTGTAAAAGTGAATGATGACTGCGTGTGCATCCGTGCATTGTGCTGCAAGGTTTGACCCAATTACATCTATTCATCGAATGCATTTTCAAATATCGGCGACATAATTTTAGTTTACGAACAACTTGCCACCTTTGACTTCGTGGAATTTCCTTGAAAGAAGCACAATTAAAAACTTCACTACAACTTCCATCGCAAACGATGATTAAGTGCTAAACGAACTAAAATGATGATTAAGTGGCCCTCGTTTGCGCTCACGTACTGGATCCTTTGGAACGAGAACGCAGTTGGCACCTTGAGCTAACTGAAAGAGCCAATCACTGAAGTTTTGTAGATTGCATGCTGTTAGGCTCCGCTTGTGCATTTCCCAATTCGCTGGTAGAATTGTATTGTGGTAATTTCGGAACCAATCGCTGTTCAAATTCGGGATTGTTCAAATGACCAGTCAGACCTGATACTGACATCATTGTACAAATATTTTGCACTTCTACGGCGAAATCGACTATAGATTCCAAATGACTCTCCGATGGTGGCGGTCACAAATTTGGCGTTGCAGAACACTGATGATCAGTTCTGGTCTACCAAATCTCATTTGAAGAGTGGCTATAACTTGACTGACGCATGAGGAGTGCAATAGCAGATTTTTAACAGCCTTTGGCGCTGGACCTTCCTATTGTCTGTCCTAGTCTTAGCAGATTTTCTTTGTCAGAGAATCCGCAAACCTCTGTAGTTTGATTGTAAGCTGCATAAAACAACGGTCACTCGCTGGGTTTACCATCATATTTGGGTAATTCTTTAGCAAGGCTGTTACGAGAAGCAACTTGGTCCCGAGTCAATCGGCGACAGGTTGAGGAACCAAAAGGCAACCTTTTAACGCAGCCAGCTGTCGAAAAAGTTGTATGAGCTGGTTGTGGCAAAGCAGTCTCTGGATTGAGTGTTCAATTCCGTCGCAACTGCTGTCCAAGTGACTGTATTCGGTCCAATAACGATTGCAGAACCGGTGTTTGAATATCAGTTTCACCTTGTTGACCCGTTAACATTCCGGTTGGAATACTGTTAGTTAGTGAAGACCCGCTATTTGTAATACCGTTTAGAACAGGAGCGGTTGCATTAAATGGCGCCACAAATTGTGATGGCAGCTGCAGCATTTGGGATGGCAGAAGCGCCTCATCCCTCAACCTGGTTGAGATCCTAGGCATTGAATATTGCCTTTCATCAAAGTCGTCATCAAAACCCATTGCATCTATGCGACCCAAAAAGCTGTGCTGTTCTTTTAATAAAGCCTCCCTCTGTCGTAGGATTTCGCTTTGCTCTTGTAGCAATTCGGCGCGACGACGAAGGCCGAGTGAACCAGAGCAATTTGAGGAGTGAACAGGACTTATGAGTTCACTTTCTTGTAGATGTGCTCTTTGGGGTGATACCGTTTACATCCGACTCCCACTTGGAGGAGCTGCATTAGATACGCCTGCGTTCTACCTCTCAGCTTGTGTCATAGGAATGCGCTGATTAGCAGCCCGATCAGTACCACTATTAACCTCCAGGTTGCTCACAATTGGAAAGCTTGTTGAGGTGCTGGGATTGGCGGCTGCCGCACAATTAGGACCAAGAACGAAATTGGCAGGTGCAGAAAACAATACTGTATTATTCGCGCGCGACATTATAATTTACGTTAAATGTAGTGCGCGATGAGGGTGGATTAAAGAAGTTAATAAAAAGTGCGAGAAATTTTTTGTAATTAACTGAAATATTATTTAATACCGAATTCTACGGTTAAATCAAATCTTGAATAAAGTATTAAATAAAATGTTAAATCAAAAGGTTAATTAAAAAATTTAGTCTCAACTGCACCCTCTGAACGTTATCGACGGTATGATCGTTTTTCTCATTGCCTAATTTGCTAAATAGACGAATTGCTCCCGGTTTCCCACTTGGACCAATCAGAATGCGCCACGTCAATTCATGCGTACGCAAGTAGGACTTAAAATAATTGCTCCCGCTTTGCTTATTAGACCAATCACAACGCGCCACGTTAGTTCACACATAAGCACGTAGGACTTACGAGGATTACGTGAACCATGCTGCCAGACTTCATACAGACCAATCAGTCTTCTACCCTGTCTTTCAAAAGTATTTGCAAAAGTATTACTA
>NW_024395824.1:1507032-1507938 GCF_016617805.1 Bactrocera tryoni
TCGTGCGAAACATGGCACAATAGAGCAAGTAAATAGAATTACTGGGGCAAATATGCCACCACCAATTATCTTCAAAACTAAATAAGCTATTGATAATCGAAAAACGATATTTTGTGCATTTATCGATGATCTTCCACCTCACACTCTTTGGTAGTTTCATTATACATGTGCTCGAGGACGGACGAGGTTTTATGTTTTACGGACTACCGCGAAAATATTTGGTTGTAAGTATTTTTTGTAATAACTTTTTTTGTTTTTGTAATTTAAAAAAGATATTTCACAGATGTGTGCTATTGACATTAGTGACAAAATCTTGCCAGTGCTTGTTTTACTTAATTTATTAAAAGTGCCAAAACTGTTTCAATTAGTTCAAGAGGTTCCTCCTGGGGCTCATTCGCCAGGCTGTTGGTAGGGTAGTTTCGCCGGCGATTCTGCCACATGGGTATGATTCGCCACTGCCAAATGTACCCCATGGGGTGAATTCACCACTGGCCAATGACCTCCAAGCCATGAACCTATACTTCAACAAGATGCGATTTAAAATGAACCTGATGTCCTGTTTGAGCCTCCAGTCACACCCCCACCTCTTCCTAAAACTCCGGAGCAAGTTCGTCCACTCCCTAGAATTCAACAATCTAAATCTAACAAAAGAAATGGATAATCCACAATCTTGACACCTACTCCATCAAAAGAAGAAAAGGAACGAACACAGCAGCAAAAGAAAAAACAAACAAAGAAACCATTGGTACGAAAAGGAGTTCCGAAAACAATTAATAAAAAACGTAAAACCTACGTCGATTCATTATCTGACTTAGCAGATGCCATAAGCTTCGCTGAATCCGACAGATCTGTTGGTTCGTTTGTAGAACCAGAGAGCCTTGGTGAGACCAAATTCGTACTTGTTCG
>NW_024395824.1:1507948-1641652 GCF_016617805.1 Bactrocera tryoni
AGGGTGAGGGGAATATCTGGATACATAACAATATACATAGCTATGTAAATATTTTTTCCTTACTTCTATTCTAAATTCTGGATTAACAGATTTCTTGTTTTTTGTTTTTTGCATGCTCTACCAATTTTTCACCTGTATCAATTATGTATGTATATTAAGTTTTATTGCTCAATAAAATGCCATATGAACATACAATTTGTATGCATATCTGAAATTTTATAGTTTTCAACATTTTTTACACGGTTTTCCGGAGTTAATATAGTTCTTTATTTCATCTTATACGGGTTTCAAATGACATGGAACGTATTCCCCATTTTACTATAGGAAACACCTCTTTTTTTACACGGTTTCTTTTTACACGGATTATTGAGGAACGTATCTACCGTGTAAAAAAAGAGGTGCAAAAGAACAGCTGGTACGACGAGGAGTGCCGTGTCGCAGCGGAGAAAAAACAGACTGTTTACCTCGGAACGTTACGATCGACCACTACACGTGCGGGATGGGATAGATACCGAGAGTTGAAGAGGGAAGCGAGACGCATTTGCAGACAGAAGAAGAAAGAGGCCGAAATGCGTGAGTACGAAGAGCTTGATAAGCTGGCCGACAGGGGTAATGAAGGTTTCAAGACCGGAGCATACTCTTGTAGAACCCCAAAGGTGATCTATGTAGTCACCGATGCCCAGAGCATCCTTAAAGTATGGCGGGAACACTTCTCCAGCCTGCTGATTGGCAGCGAAAGCATAACACTAGGAGATGTCAAACCCGATTCCCCAATCGATGACGATGGTGTGGACGTTCCATTGCCCAACCATGAAGAAGTTCGAATAGCAATTGCCCGCCTGAAGAACAACAAAGCGGCAGGGGAAGACGGATTGCCGGAAGAGCTATATACACACGGCCGCGAAGAACTGATAAGGAGCATGCATCAGCTTCTTTGTAAAATATGGTTGGACGAAAGCATGCCCAACGATTGGAATTTAAGTGTGCTATGCCCAATCCATAAGAAAGGTGACTTCACAATCTGCGCCAACTACCGTGGGATTAGCCTCATCAACATCGCATATAAGGTTCCATCGAGCGTATTGTGTGAAAGATTAAAGCCCACCGTCAACAAACTGATTGGACCTTATCACCCGCAAAACTGAAACGGCTGTGTAAGCTGACGTTGAGTAACACCAAAATCTCCATCAGAATCGGGAAGGACCTCTCCGAGCCGTTACAAAACGAGGTTTCAAACAAGGCGATTCCCTATCGAGTGACTTTTTCAACCTGCTTCTGGAGAAAATAGTTCGAGCTGCAGAGCTTAATAGAGAAGGTACCATCTTTTATGAGAGTGTACAGCTGCTGGCGTATGCCGATGATATTGATATCATCGGCCTTAACACCCGCACCGTTAGTTCTGCTTTCTCCAGACTGGACAGGAAGCAAAACAAATGGGTCTGGCAGTGAACAAGGGCAAGACGAAATATCTCCTGTCATCAAACAAACAGTCGTCGCACTCGCGACTTGGCACTCACGTCACTGTTGACAGTCATAACTTTGAAGTCGTAGATAATTTCGTCTATGCCGTCTGCCAACAGGTGCTACTTCGGACTGAGTAAGCAATTGAGAAGCAAAGTCCTCTCTCGACAAACAAAAACCAAACTCTATAAGTCACTCATAATTCCCGTCCTGCTATATGGTGCAGAGTCTTGGACGAAGTCAACAACGGATGAGTCGACGTTGCGAGTTTTCGAGAGAAAAGTTCTGCGAAAGATTTATGGTCGTTTGCGCGTTGGCCACGGCGAATATCGCATTCGATGGAACGATGAGCTGTACGAGATATATGACGACATTGACATAGTTCAGCGTATTAAAAGACAGCGGCTACGCTGGCTAGGTCATGTTGTCCGAATGGACGAAAACACTCCAGCTCAGAAAGTATTCGACGCTGTACCCGCCGGGGGAAGCAGAAGAAGACCTCCACTCCGTTGGAAGGACCAAGTGAAGAAGGACCTGGCTGCGCTTGGAATATCCAATTGGCGCCACGTAGCGAAAAGAAGAAACGACTGGCGCGCTGTTGTTAACTCGGCTATAATCGCGTAAGCGGTGTCTACGCCAACTAAGAAGAAGAAGAAGAAATCCTGTTGTAGAAAAGTTATAAAAAAATCTTCAAGTATTATAATAGAACTATTTTGATGGAGCCTCTCTTCTTGAAGTAGAAATGTTAAACATCATATTGCATTGATTTTTATACCCTGAACAGGGTATATTAAGTTTGTCACGATGTTTGTAACACCCTGAAAGAAGCGTCGGAGACCCTATAAAGTATATATATAAATGATCAGTATGTTGAGCTGAGCTGATTTAACCATGTCCGTCTGTCTGTCTGTCCGTCCGTCCATCCGTCTGTATATATACGAACTAGTTATTGGTAATTTCTTACTTACAGCTTTAAAAAATAATTAAAAACACGATTGTAGTAAGTATTTGTCTATTACCTTTGTTTATTTGTGTATGAAAAATAAAAATGTGAAATACGAACTTTAAGTAAAAATTTTTTAAACTATATATAACATATAGTTCAACATATATATAACATTTATATAACTACTAGTTGTGCCCGCGACTTCGTCCGTGTGGAATAGTGATTCTGGTCTTCGGCTTTATCTTCGTCCGCGTCAATTTCTGTTATCAAAGAACTTCTGTGTAAATTATATTGTTTGTTTTATTTTCTGGTGGCAGAAGAACATATTGACTTTCTCCGCAACCTGATCTTGACAACGGGACAAATAATTGGCCATGTGAAAAGCAGTCTTGGCGTAAATCGATCCCCACGTGGTTAAATGTTTGCCCCTGCGATTTATTAATTGTATCGGCGGAAGATAGCTTAAGGGGAAATTGAATTCTTTTGAATTTAGAAGGTATATCATTTGGGATCATCGGGATGAGAGGTATAAGTACTGTTTGACCAACTGCTGGACCAGTCAAAACGATTGCAATGATCACGTTATTGCGAAGAAATTTGACTTGAAGTCGGATCCCGTTGCATAAATTAGGTGGTTTCAGATTTCTAAGTAAAATTATTGGGGCGCCTATTTTTAGCTTAAGGGAATGTGGAGGAAGGCCACTTGGGTTCAAAGAATTTAGAAACTCCTGTGGGTAATGGACCACATCCTCTTGATCCAATACATTATCAATGGATGTGTATGTGACTATATCTCCTTCAAGTTTATTTAAAATTATGTCTTTAATTTCGTCCACGCTACTGTTTCTCGCCGCCAATATTGCCCTTTGACACATCCATTGGTGATCTTTATTTTCTATTTCGCTGATGTCAGGGTAAACTTTTGATATTAAATCCTCAATGTTACCTACTCTTACTTCTAAATCGCGGTCAATTTTAATTTTATTTTGAAAATGAGGTATTTTCACGTCTCCTACTAAAAGTAATTTTGAAGTTAAAGTTATACTACCTCCCCCCAAATGGGCTCTCATATTTGTCGATAATTTTAAAATATTTACAAGCTTCCATAATGGAGAACTTTTAAGGCAAGACTTTACAATGTCTGCTCTAGTTCCCCTTAATATTACGGGTAAAGTTTGTCGAAAGTCCCCAGCAAACATAACAGTAATCCCACCCATGATTTTATCACAGCTTCTAAGATCTCTAAGAGTTCTGTCTAGAGCTTCTACGTGAGCTCTATGGATCATGGTACATTCGTCCTAGATTATTAAACTGACATCTTGTAAAACTTTTCCCAAAGGGCCATTTTTACGTATAGAGCACACGCTATCTTTCTCTAAAGAAAAAATGCTAAGGCTAGCTGTCCCTGAGACCTTACTTTTGCTAATATAAGATTAGTAATGAAGGTCTTGCCGGTCCCACCGGGAGCATTCAAAAAAAAATTCTTCCTTCATTAAAACGAACACTTTTCAGAACACCATTATACGCTGTCACCTTGTCATTAACTAATCTTGGTTCATTTTGAATAATATACTCATTTAATTCATTTATATCATATGGTTTTCGCAATGCTACTTCCAACGGATCCAAAAGCGAATAATTTCTTTTTGATGCAGGAAGCCCAAAATCAGTTAGGGATTTGTCGCAAATCTCATGAATTTTATTTTATGATTAGTCCATCATTGTATACATCATCATTGTAAGCTAATGTCATATCCTGATTATCATAACGCAGTCTGTTTAATATATCTTCACATAAAGCATTACGAAATTTATTACATAACTCTAGGGCAGTGTTTCCCAAAGTGGGTGATAACGCCCCCTTGTGAGCGCTGCAGGTGTCAAGGGGGGCGGTAAGAGACCCAAAAAGAAAATGGGGGCGTTGAGTAGAGGCCTGGGGGGTTATTTGTTTTCTATGAGTTCTCGACTCTCAACAACAACTTGTGAACATCAACTAATATGAATTAAAAGATTGCTCAAACTCGGTTCTATATTTCTCTCCGCGTAGTTCATATATCTGTCCTATTTAATTGAATATAGAAAAAATGAAAATCACGTCAATCGGTCGCTCCGTTTCATAATGAAAGTAGACACAAACAAACAAATAAAAAGACAACAGACACACTTTCGCATTTTAATAGTTATTAGTACTCGTAGATATCTATCAGGTTTTAACAAGTTTTTGTTAAATAACCCAAATTGTGCATTCCTGTATCAATCGGCTGGTTCATTGAATACTTGTTCGGACTTGTTGTGTACGATTGAGCGTCGAATGAGATAAACGAGTTTATGCATGTTTGTTTTATGCCTGCCGGTGCGTGCTGCTTAAGCATTCCTATATGAACAATGTAATATTTATTTTATTTTCATTTGTGGTCTTGCGTGCAACAGATGAGCAGTACTTACGCCTCCTTTACACTACTCGCGAAGTTGAACGTATTTCTCAAAGCAAAACAATGTCGGAAGTAAAAACGAAGAGACGGCAATACTGTGCGGAATACATTAAATTCGGATTCATTGAAAATCCATCCTCGCCTTTGTGTCTTCTATGTCTAAAAACATTTTCGAATGAAGCAATGAAGCCTTCAAGACTGCAAGGTCATTTGAATAAAACACATCCAGATAAGAAAGACAAGAATGTAGCATGTTTTCGAGACCTAGAGGAGAAGGATAATACTCAGCCAAGTGCAGCAAAACTATTTTCGGCGGCTGCTAAGCAAGATGACGACGGACTTCGAGCTTCGTACAATATCTCTTTGTTAATTGCTCAAAAAAGCAAACCACATAACATCGGAGAAGAGTTAATATTGCCAGCAATAAATGAAGTAATAACTACCGTGCTTCATGAACCGGCCGCAGATATTATCCGAAAAATTCCTTTGAGTAATAATTCTGTGCAAAGACGAATTGATGAAATGGCTCAAAACATTGAAGAATCATTGTACGATCACCTGAGGTCAATTCAATTTTCAATTCAGCTGGATGAGTCCACTTTACCAACTAATGAAGCATTGTTGTTGTCTTACGTGAGCTTTATTAAAGATGAGAAAATATGTGAAGAATTATTATTTGATAGAAATTTAGAGACCGATACAAAAGGCCAAACCCTATTGAATATATTGGAAAAGTTTTGCGATGAGAAAGAAATTTCTTTGAAAAATATTATTTCAGTTGCTACGGATGGCGCTCCGGCTATGACAGGGTGCCATAGAGGCTTCATAGCGCACTTAAAAAATAAAATTCCAGATGTCCTTGGTGTACATTGCGTTATTCATAGACAACATTAAGTTGCTAGAAACTTAAGTGAAAAACTATTTCAATCACTGCAATATGTCATCAAAGCAGTCAATAAAATCCGCAACAGCTCCTTGAATGATAGATTATTTCATCAGCTTTGTGTTACTAATGACGAGGATTTCAATCGTTTGTTGTTTCATACTGAAGTTCGTTGGCTATCAATAGGCAATTGTCTGACTCGATTCTACAACCTGTTTGACTCTGTTATAGAGTTCTTGGAAACTAAAGATACAGAATTTCAAGACAAGCTCATAACATCAAAGAATGATATAGCTTACATGACAGACCTGTATAAATTGTTCAACGACATGAATCTCCAACTGCAAGGTGATAAACTAAATTTAATTAAAACAAAAAACGTCGTTGCTGCTTTCGCAGCCAAACTGTTTCTACACAAAAAGAATCTGGGCAGACGTGAGTTTCACAATTTTCCGAATTTATCTGTATCATGCAGTAACGACGAATTGTTTGCCTACTGCCAACATTTGGAAAACCTCCACATTGACTTCACCGAACGATACCAGGACATTTTGAACTTGGAAATACCAGACTGGGTGTTGGATCCGTTTTCAAATGTCAACACAGCAATGTCACCTCAGCTGGAAGAAGAACTTATAGAATTGACAACTAACGAGGAAATAAAAATCAAGTTCAAAAATGATTACCAAGAATTTTGGCTACAAAAACCGATCTCGCAATTGTACCCTGGATTGTGGTTAATCGTTCAACGATTCTTGAAAGCATTCCTATCGTCATATTTGTGTGAACGTGGATTTAGTGCTGTGACAACACTGCTTACCAAAAATAGAAATCGTTTGCTTGTTACCGAACGTGGCGACTTGCGACTGTTCTTGAGTAAATTGGAACCTGATATTAACAAACTTATTAAACAGCATCAGATTCATCTTTCACATTAGTTTTTATATATGGATCGATTATTTTAGTTTTATTTTTAATAAAAGATTCTCTGTTTTAATACTATAAAGTTGTATTTCAATAATCATTTTTATTGGCAGGTGGAGCCCGTAAGAATTAGCTTGAGACCTAAGCGCCGTTGTATGTTACCTACTGCGCTCAGGTTTCAAGTTGCTAGTTATAGTAAAAGTTTCGTTTAGATTTCTCCGTTAATATACATATATAGGTCACAATAATTAATTTGAAGTTATAGTGGTTTTTAAATAGGTGAAAAAATGGGGGCGCTAAAAGAATATTTATTCTCAAAGTGGGCGGTAGACAAAATAAGTTTGGGAACCACTGTTCTAGAGTTTTGTTTGTTATGGGGGGAAGTTTCCTTAACTTTTGAAATTTCCTTAATTGTGAATTAAGTCTACTTTGTGCTTCGCTGTGCAGCGTTTGAGCTTTTTTGCCTTTAAGTGGTTCTTTTTGTACTATTATATGCGCTCTTTTGGGATGAGCTGGGAAATGTGCTGTAGTGAACCATTGAATGGTGTCTTTTGTGACAATGTAAGCAACAAAATTTGCTTTTGCAATTATTATATGTATGCGCATGTGACAGGCGGTTTGTGCAAAATCTTTTTGGCCTGACAAAATTATTGCGTTCGTTATCTTTTAAGTTTTCAAACTTCTCCCAAGATTTCAGCTTGTGCCCTCCTTTGCACAGTTCGCATGAGGTGTGTTTGTTTTTCCCGGATATGAACGATTGTGTTTTGTTAATGCTTCTGTTTATATTGTTATTGCTCCTAACTTGGCTTCTATTTTGGTCGTGTTTAATGTTTTTAGTTCTGACTATTTTTTCCTTTACCCTTTCCGCTATGTCGTATTGGGTACTTTAGGAAGTCTTTCATATGCTGCCACATTGGGCATTTTCTTCTTGATGAGTGCGATTGCTCCCACAAAAGTAACGAGTTTTCTGGTAATGCTGCGGTACATATGTTTACGAAAATAGAGTCCCAATTGTTTGGGAATATTTTGTGTCGATAGAACCGACAAACAATTCGAAACAGTGGATTCTAGTTTGATGAATTCTTCACTTGTTTTTTTTTCATTTTTGGGAAGTTCATTTGTGTCGTTACTTGTGACCAGTATTCTTTCGTTTTCATATCTAGCTTTTAGAGCTTCTCAAGCCAAATTGAAGTTATCATCATTTAATACGAACTGTTTGACCATTACGCCTGCTTGACCTTTTGTTTTGTATCGGAGGTAATACAAGATGTATTAATCTTGATTAAAACTCTTCTGGTAGATCTGAATTGGCAGAATCTACTATGGCGTCATAAGCCGCTTGGAGACGAGTTCAAAATTTTTTAAAATTTTGGCTTTTTATTTTTAATAACGATTCAGAGTTTTCTTGAATCGGTGAGCCGGAAAATCTACTGTAGTATCTTAACAAACTATCACTTTCTGAAATAAATTTTGCAACCTGTTTTGATTTTGATTTTTAGTATATGGTAAAATATCTGTCGAATTAAATTTTTCTAACTGCGAACAGAATACTCTTTAAAAAAATAAGAGTTTATTTCGTATTAAACGGGTTATTTATTTTTTTATTAATATCGTTTCTTATTTACTTGCAATTAAAATATTTTATTTACAATAATGAAAATATGTTTTATTTATTTATTAAGTAATATTATTTATTTTGTTAACTAGAGGACCCGTCGACGCTTTACTGTGTTTGACCCATATGTAATACTACTACTACCATCTATATGATTTCTATTAGTGAGATTATAACTATAAGTTAATGACATAGCTTTTTTGTGAAGCAACTTGTGTTAGTTTGCAAAAAAATGTTCGTGTGTTAATAAAGCATTGCTTTTTGGGGAAAAATACTGTTGAATTTGGGCTCTGCACCAAAAAAATCAACCGGTGAAAAGAGATTTGGAAAGAGGCGAAATGAGCACCGAGGATAATGACGCCCTAAAGAAGTGAAAGGTCAGTGCAAAGAGGGTGCCTCGCAAGTTCATAATCTAACAAAAACAAGGAATTGCTGATTATGAGGAGTGTTTAAGTGCTCTTTAATCGTAATAAAACCGAATTTTTGCGTCGGTGTGTGATAATAGAAATACCGCTCCATCATTTTTCACTGGAGTCCAACCGACAGATATTATAGTGGACCGCACATGATGAACCGGTTTTCAAGCGTGGAAAGATGAAAAAGTCGGTTGGCAAGGTTATGACATCAGTCTTTTGGGATGCACGTGATTTTAATATTCATCTACTGATTACTGAGCCAGTTGTGATCCATTGCACTGCGTCTTTGGTTGCAGTTCCATTTTACTATTACAAATATTTATTTTTTGCCAGGATCAGTTTGAAATAGTAGGCATATATTTCATCGATTCCGTTTAAATATTCCTCGCTAGAGATCTCCGATAATAAACGCGTCCGAACGCTGCTAAAATCAAAGTGCTATAGGGAGAACCGTGGCCTCCGACGCGCTATTCATTTAAATTTGATGCCGTAAAGGGTCATATAGATCTATATTAAATCGACAATGTATTTAAGGTATTTAATTGGATAACGATTAATACTGTATTGGTGAAAATCGCTTCGAAAATGAGCTATTATTTGTCGTAAAAAGTAAATGACAAAAAAATGTTATTGTGGAATATCCATAAGAGATAGACATATACTTACCAACCCAGTTTTCTGTAGACCTTTTCAATGTGTACAATACTTTACATTTACATAGTACATTATATTGATAAATCTCCTAGAGTTTAGCCTGCGTCGCCGCGTAATCGGAAAAAAATTTAAGTAGTATTTACGACATCACATTAGAAAACTCAAAAATAACAGTATTTCTCCACTAAAAAACCGCATCAAAATCCTTCGCGTAGTTTTAAAGATTTAAGCATACAAAGGGACATAGGGACAGAAAAATCTACTTTCTTTTATACTATGTATTGAAGCCGCACTTTAATTTATTAACACTTTTTACGTCCTTATGTTAGTATTTGGATTCACCCTAATTGTTTTTTGTATGTTTAAATACACAAAGTTAAACTAGTAAGAAGACTTCGAATAGTTAAGTATTTGATTTTATGTATATGTATACATACTTAGACTAAATGAAGCCCAAGAATTACATCGTTTGTTAACCCTTTCATACCCAATGTTGCCTATAGGCAACATTGTACATATATGCTTCTAAGTCCCGTTATGTAAATTTTTTTGAAGCGCGGTTTTTTGCATTATGTAGCCTGGTGTATTATGTAAATTTACAGTGAATTGGTCTATTCTAAGCTATGCAAGGGTTCATTCAGTAGGCGTTTCTCGTAGAGTGAAAAAGGCGTTTACGCAGAAAGTGTTTAAAGGATTAAAATAGATATTTTATTATAAAACCAAGGGAACAACATAAATAAATAAAGGTAAGATAGTTATTAAATAAAAAATAAGTCATTGGAAAAGTGTTTAGTTTGTTCACAATAATTTTGTAAAAGTGCTGTTGCCTCTAGACGACATCCTGTAACTAACGAACCAGGACACTAAGGACTTTGAAATTTTTATCAATACATACTTAAGTTAAGACTAACATATGTCTGTCCTAAAAAATGTTTTAGCTCCGCCCATTTTAATTCGCGCATGAGAGGGTTAACCGTATTAAATTATTAAACGGATTTAGTGTTACAGATTTTATAATACTACAAGTGTATACATTAGAGTGATTCAAAAAAAAAAATTTTTTTTTCGTTTCATACTCGGAAAAATAGGTTCCTAGACACCTCTAAGAAAGCCTCTCCAAACATGAGTTTTTAATTGTAATGGGAAGGTCATCCTACATACAGTTTTCTATTTTTTCTTATTGTAGGAAATTTACTGCTCTATAAAAATGGTCCCATATGATTTTTCGATTAAGTTAAGCGTTTACGAGATATTCATCGTCAAACATCAATGCATATTAAGGTGGATCAAAAAAAAATTTTTTTTTTCGTTTGATACTCTGAAAAATAGGTTCCTAGACACCTCTAAGAAAGCCTCTCCAAAAACCTTATTCATAATGATTTTTTTCATTGAGTTATAAAATTCATAAGAAATAAAAAATTTTCCAAAAATAATCGAACTTTAACTGTTAATATCTTTTAAACGTTTGGGTTTACGAAAAAGTCGTAATAGACCTTTTTTGTAGAGCATTCAATTTCCTACAAAATGTAAGGAACAAAATATTTTTTCAAGTAGTTGGAAGCGAGATATAAATTTTTCTATCTGATAATAAGAAAAAATAGAAAACTGTATGTAGGAGGACCTTCCCGTTACAATTAAAACCTCATGTTTGGAGAGCCTTTCTTAGAGGTGTCTAGGAACATATTTTTCCGAGTACGAATCGAAAAAAAAATGTTTTTTTTTTAATCACTCTAATATATGTACATATGCATATAATAAATTTAAAGGACTTGATACGATCACTTGGTATTCCTTTTGTATGTAATGTACGCAAGGGTGTATGTTTCTCCAGCCAATTTTGTTCTTCTGCTTTTCCCAGTTGGTCGGACCCTGCTTTTGTTTGTTGTTTGTATTTTGCGTTTTTGTTTCTGTTCGCGCCCGAATACTATTGGGTAGTCGAAAAGTCGTTTCGTATTTTTTCAGTAGATCTCTTTGCAGTTGTACATATGTATATCTCCAGTGATACCAATCACAATGTGTCATACCATATACTTAGTTTTGGAAAGGTGAGATTTTAGTAAATTAAAATCGGGGAAGTTGAAAAACAGTTACAGCTGTTCAAAAATGAAGAAATTCGCTATATTTTGGAATGTTTGTATAAAAAAGGCAAGAATGCAACGCAAGCTACCAATAAAATTTGTGGAGTTTACGGAGATGTTGCAGTATCAGTTCGTGTGGCGCAACAATGGTTCGCTCGCTTCGGTTCTGAAAATTTCGATTTACACTGATGAAAGTTTTACAATGATGGAATAATGTCTCTAGCGGAAAAATAGCAAAAAGTGGTCTACCAAAATGGTACATAATATATTTGTTTATTTATTTATTTATTAGTATAAATATAAAAAAATAAGTACAAGTTTGATTAGAAATACGAAAAGACTTTTTCGACTACCCATTATTTGTTTTTGATTTTTATTTTGTTTTAAGGTTTCGCGATTGTCTGCTTGTGTTTTTATATATTTTTTGCTTCTTCTATGTCCTTTTGAGTTTTTTTTTGCTCGCCACCACACTTCACGGCACTGCACTTGTTTTTGTTTTTGTTTTATTCTGTGGTTTGTCCTTTTTATACTCTTGCAACCAGTTGCTACAGAGTATTACAGTTTTGTTCACCTAACCGTTGTACGTATCACCTAAAACTAAACGATATATATAAGTATATATATGTATATAAAGCTATGCGATAGCTATTTCGCATGCCAGTGAAGTTTGCACACTTTTCGCGATGATAATTTCGACATATCAACAATACAAGGGGGCAGAATGCTTGATTCTACGAATTCTTTTGAGTTCCAAAGATTTGCCATTTCAATTCAAACGTATTCAGTTTCCAGGGAAAATTGCATTTGCCATAACAATCAACAGCACAGAAGGATAGTAGCTAGAAGTGTGTGGCATAAATCTGGAAATGCTATGTTTTTCACACGGCCATATATATGTATGTATGTATATGGCGTGTTCAAAAGTTGAAACCCCATCTTCTCTGTACATTCACGCACTGGAACAGAAGCCAAAAAGTTGTTGTTTATCAGGCTGCGCTACATTGAAAAAAAATTTAGAAAATTCGCAAATAAATGATTTTCAACACAATATACAGTGTCGGACAAAACATATTGGACTCATATCAACGAATTACATTATCATCTCCTATTCTCGCAATTATCATTTTAATAAACAATTCGCTCTAATTTAAAGAATAAATATTTATTTTATGAAAACATACAAAACCGTAAAAATTATTTGATTCCTTGCCATTTTATACGAAAAAATTAAACATATTCAATATTCAGTGCGACAAAACACATTGGAATAATGATTTTATTTTAATATTTTATAGCATAATCATTATTTTCAATTGCTTCAGTGCATCTATTTGGCATAGAAGCTATAAGGTTGTTAATAACTTCTTGTGGAATGTTTAACCAGACTTGTTTTACAGCTTCGAAGATTTTTTTATCTCCATTCACTCCTCTATCTATCCTTCTATTTATTATATCCCAAAGATCTCTATAGGGTTGAGATCCGGCGATTGAGATGACCACTTTAACATTAATATTTTGAGCTACGACCCAATCACAAGTTTCAAGGTGTGCTTTGGGTCGTTATCGGGTTGAAACCATGAAACCATGAAAGTGGCATATTACACTCGGCATGGGAAGCATCACGTTCTCAAGGATGTCTTTGTATATAAATCGATCCAACCAAACTCGGAAAAACATCCCCATACATATTGCCACCTCCACCATGCTTATCTGTACCTTGGCAGTATCGGGGATTAACCTCTTATTTTTTGGTTGGTGAATTATTGTTTTCCCATTGTTTCACTGACCAGTTGATGTGTTCCCGAGCAAATTGTTATCGGTTTAGTCGCTTTTTCTTGATACATTATAAAGGCTTTTCAGCTGCCTCATAACTTGTTTGCCCACCTGCACACGATCTTCGTTGTACAGTACGGCTGCTAACTTTCAAACTTAAGGCTTTATCCACGATCGCTACCGACTTATCTGGAAACTTTTTTAATTCTCTAAGTATTTTTTAATCGTCGTCTTTGGGTCGTCCTCCACGGTGGTGAGAAGATCCCAGATCCACTGTCTGTAAATTTATTTGAAATAAAGCTCGCTGTCGATTTTTGATATAATTTTTTTTTACAATCGTTTTTTTTTTATAATCCATTTTTGTAGGCTTTAATAATTAATTGTTTTAATTGAATTGAATGTTTGTTTACAGCCATGGCAACTTTTTGTTATTAATTTCTTTGTAATTAATAAAATTAAATGACGTCACGACTTTTTATGTAAAGACACTTGGTTAAACTAAAATGATGCTGATTCTTTATGTCATTGTTTAAATTACATAGATAATGTAAACTTAAAACAAAATTATAAGGTTTTTCAGTGTTCGACTAAATAAACGAAATGCCTTTATATTTAAATATTTACGACATGTTTTTGGCATTCATAGCCATCAGTCCAACATGTTTTGTCCGACACTGTATATAAATGACCAGGATGACGAGAAAAGTTTAAATCCGGTTTACTGTTTGTCTGTCCGTCCGTGCAAGCTGTAACTTGAGTAAAAATTGAGATATCTTGATATGTATGTAGGTTCCTTAGTATAAAAAAAAATTTGAGTTCGTAGATGGCCGTAATCGGACTACTGCCACGGTCACAAATCACCATTAACCGTAAAGTGACGTAACTATGCATTAAATTAAAATATAAAGCTGTAATATGTTACAGAGGATTGCTGTAGCAAGAGGCCACTTTGGAAAAATTTTTTTTGAAAAAGTGGGTGTGGCGACTATTTGGTTTCGTCGAAAAAATACCTTTTTTTCGTGAATTTTTTTAGAAAAAATTATTTCTGTAGGTTATTTTACTTATTATTATATGAAAGTACAACATTTGAAGGATAGTTAAAAAAGTTTTATCAAAAAATAGCGAGGAATAACGGATTTATCGTCGATCCCTGCAGGCACCTCGAAAAAAAGTTGCTGTGCGGTGACCAGCTTTAGTTTATTAGTTTATTTTTCAATTGACGTCGAGTTTTTTTTAATTTTTCAATTTTTCAATTTTTGGTACCATTTTCAAGCCAAAATGACGATTTTAGACGAAAAAATCGACCTATTTGTTATTGTAAAATTCTTAGAAATTATAATTTTTGGAAAAACTCGACTTCATTCGAGAGCTATCTATATGTAGAATATTTGTACAAAATTTCAAAACGATCAATGCGGTAGTTTTTTCTGTAGGCTGGTCACCGACTTTAAAAATGACATATTTGGGAAAATCGATTCAAAGTTTTGTAGACTCAGCGCAGGTAGTTAGAGGTACCGTTATTCAACCTGCTGTAACTTCGTTAGTTTTTCTCCGAATGACGTAAAACTTTAACACAATATTCTTGAGATGTTGATGGTGCAGGAAAAAAAGTTAAAAAAATGGAAAAAAAAAAGTTGTCAAACCTTAAGCCCCCCCGTTAATATCATTAAGCGTTTTAAAGCCACTTATAATATTGAAAATAAAAAACGAAATTGCGCTGGTAGATGCAAATTATCCGACCGCGGCAAATCGAGAACGACCCACTTTTGTCATCAGTTGACGTAACAAATAAGTTAAAGGAAATAAATGTAGATGTTAGTGCTGAAACAGTTCGACGAGTCATTAGGAGTAATAATTTTCACGGCAGAGCATGCCGCCGAAAACGGTTAATATCTCAGAAAAATAAACAGTTCAGATATGATTTCGCTCGAAAACGTATAAATGACAATACAACGTTCTGGTCTAAAGTAAGTGTAATTATTTTAAATTTTACCTAACTTTTTTAATTCTCTCGTAATCGCTTTAGGTTCTTTTTACAGACGAAACTTAAATAAATCTCTTTGGGCTGGATGGAAAAAGATTTGCTTGGCGGAAACCTCGTACTGAACTTCATGATGCGCCGATTAAAAAAACAGTAAAATATGGCGGTGTGTCTCTTATGATATGGGGATGTATGTCTGAGTCTGGAGACGGTAAAATACACTTCGTCAACGGAATAATGGACTCTAAGTATTACATTGAAATTCTTAAAGAAACTGTGAAGGAATGCGCCGAAAATCTCGGCATAAAAGACGACTTCGTGTTTTACCAGGATAACGATCCGAAGCATAAGTCTTGTAATGCGCGAAACTGGTTACTCTATAATTCCCCGAAGGTATTGGAGACACCTCCCCAGTCTCCAGACTTAAACGTAATAGAGCATTTGTGGGCGGAATTGAAAAAAAGAGTTGCCAAACGTAGAGTGCAAAATATTACCGCTCTGAAGGACGCTGTAAAGAAAGAGTGGTATAATATTGTGCCAGAATTTTGTAAAAAATTAGTGGGAAGTATGCCCCGACGTCTGCATGCTGTGATTGCCAGCAATGGGAAGTCAACCAAATACTAATCATGCGTCCAAAGCAATAAAATAATTTTAGTGTCCCATTTTAAGAGTGACCTTCAATTTAAGCAATGTTCAAATCAAAATGCAAATTATTTATTTGTTTTATGAAATAAAAGGAAAAATTGTTTTGTTTTGTCTTTAAATATTATTAACAAAATGAATTATATTGAAAATAAACTTTAAAACTTAAGCAAGGCTTCAATTTTGAGTTTAAAATGTAGGAATTGTGGACTTTTCGTAGTGTCCCATTTTGAGTGTGAGTAGCTGTAGCACAATTTTAAATTCCACGTGATTCGTTCAGTTTCCAGTACACAAATCAAGAAGCAATTAATATAACGGGATTAATCGAATAATGCCCTTAGTGTATGCCACCTTATGACCAAAACGTGTTTAAATCCAAGAAAAGCTGTTCACGCCCCTAGGTACCGAATATTTAAACCGCGGTACCTATATTTGGCTTTTGTTAGAAAATATCGGTCAATGTCTGAGATATAAGATTGAAATTCCGGCATAGTACTGCACTGACAATGGTGTGTCTGTTTGTCAAAAATAGGTTGAATCGGACCACTACTTCCTTAGTCCCCATAAAGATAATCGAACTTCCGAGTGACTTTGTACAGCATAAATCTGCCAATATATAATTTATCTCAACGAAAATGAGCCAGCGTGTTTTACTCATAACACTGTATCTTTGTGCCTAAAATAAATAAATTTGAGCGAAAACTTGACTTACCCCCTATATAATTAATATCAGGATTTTCGCACATTCAACTGACTACTCTTACAAGGTGCGTTCCAAAGTAAACACGACTTAAAAAAAAATGTTTTTTTCGGCAAAACCAATTTATTTTATTCAAAATAGTCTCCTTCTGCTTCAATACAGCATTGTGCACGGTCCAAAAGCATGTGGAACGAGTTTTTAGCTCCTTGGCCGGTATGGCCGCCAGAAGCCCGGTGCAAGCCTTTTGGATGGCCTCTACGTCTCCATAACGCTTTCTTTTCATGGTCAAATGCATTTGTCCGAAAAGGAAGAGGTCGCACGTTGCCATATTAGGTGAATAATCGGTCACAAGAGTCGATCGATGAGAGTAATTTTTGGTCGTTATTCAATTTGTGTGGAACAAACCGTGCACACACCTTACGTAAGCCCAAATGTTCGGTCAAATTGCGATAAATCGAGGTTTGGAGATGTTCAATTCCATTTCCATGAATGACGATGATGATTTCGGCTGAATTTTAATGAATTCACGCACGGTTTCGATGGAATTTCCGGTGATCACGGATTTTGATTGGCCCACATGTTGATCGTCATTTATGTCCTCACGACCACTTTGAAAACGTTGAAACCACTCGTGCACTCTGCTACGGGATAGGCAATCATCGCCATAAACTTGTTTCATCAATTGAAACGTTTCGGTAAAAGTTTTACCAATTTTAAAACAAAATTTAATGTTGGCTCTGTGTTCGAAGCCAATTTTCGCACCGATAAGACAAACATACTGACACTTTAAACGCAATAACTTCACTTTCAATCAATGAAATTCTCACTGGACAATCGGTAAAGATAGCAGATTCTAACGCACCAGTCGACATATAGATGGCGCCACCAGGGGCGCTAGATTTAAAAGTCCTGTTTACTTTGGAAGGCACCTTGTATAATGGTTTTAGTTTTTCGAACAAATCGTACGAGGGCTGTTATATATATTCTGGCCTAGGGCAACACTAAGTGTTGCCAGGTGAAATCTGACATTTCCATTGGAAAGTTTGACATTTTTTAGCATAACATTACTCAGAACGTTTTGTCATTTAATCGTGAATTGTTTTATTTACAGGGAATTAAAAAAATCATCTCGGCCAAAAAATGGAATTAACTCGTGAACATTTTCGTGCGATCTTTTTTCACAACTTTCGACGTGGACTATCACGACAAGAGTGCATCGATGAACTAAAATCTTTGTATGGCTATGAGAGCACCATCCTATAGCACTGTGAAAAACTGGTACAACGAATTCAATCGTGGCCGACGCTCGCGCAAAGACGAATTCCGTGAAGGTCGTCCAAAAACAGCCGTTGTGCCAGAAAACATCGATGCCGTACGTGAACTGATAATGCAAGACCGTCATGTAACATACCTTCAGATAGAGGCATGCCTATGCATTTCTCCTACCAGCATACATTCGATATTGCATGAACACCAGGCCGTAAAAAAGGTTTGTTCTCGTTGGATCCCGCACAATTTGACAATCGCTCAAAAAAAGGCTCGTGTGGATTGGTGTAAAGAAATGCTGAAAAAAATACGATAGCGGTGCTTCAAAAGACGTTTATAAGATCGTCACAGGTGACGAATCATGGATCTATGCGTATGAGCCCGAAACAAAACAGCAATCGACAAAAAAAAAGAAACCTTTTTGGTTGATAAATATCCCTATTTACATTATTAGGCCAGAAATATATATAGCAACCTACGTATGTGACTGTCAGCATATGAGTTAAATATATCTTCAGGTTTGCGTTTTACATCTTTTTCTTGCTTTGATTCCTGCAAGCTGCAAGAGTATAAAAAGTTCAGTTACACCCGAACTTAGCCCTTCCTTACTTGCTTAAATTTAGTTTTTTTTTTCTTGAACGAAACCAATGGTGCCGTTGGGAATGGCTCGAAGGACCATGCATGTGTGGGTGCCCAACTTAGAGGAAGCACACACTTAAGTCACTTACACTCGCGTTAACTACTATATGTAGTTGTGGTTGATCACGGATTGATTAAAGTCTACTTTTTTATAACAATGTTACGTTACAATAAAAATTAGTGCAAAAAAGCGTATCCGATGATTTTTTTTTGTGCAATATTTCTTTATTTATTGAATCTGCATTTTGTTTTGAAAGCCTAACAATAAGTAATAAAATCTTAAATCAATTTAAAAATTAGACAACTCAAGCAAGTAACTGAGCTGTTTTGGTGATAGTTGTTCTTTAGTACGCAGGCATATCTCTTCTTTTAATGCGTGTTTGATCGCAGAAATGTACCAAAGCATTAGTCAAAGGGTTTGGGTGATCTCGGAGTTTAGATACATATTAAATTCGACTGTCTCTACTTCTTTCTTTATCATACATAGATCTGTATGGATATTTGCATTACGCATGTACCACGGTGAACACGTGATTGTTCTAAGCAATTTTCATTGGAACCTTTGTATTATATCAATATTAGTTGCACAGGTCGTACCCGATGATGAACGAAACGGTTTTCAATTTTAATTCCAATGTCCGATAATCATCCGGCTGATTGAGTTAATAAACATATATACATATGTGCGAAGCAGTATAGCGTTGATGTACACAACCGAATCATCTATCCAACCGATTATATTGCAGCGCGCGGCATTGGTGTCGAAGAACGAAAGGTACTCTAAGCGACGATGTTGAGCGTTGTTACAAGCTGCGTGTGGTATATTATCCGGTCCCGCATGCTGCGTCCAAAAAAACCGTCTTGGTCATGAACAACGATCAGTAGAATGGCTGGCAATAGCTTTGTGATGTTATTTTTGTTATTACTTTTTTAAGTAAAAAATATAAATTTTTTATATTTTAATTTAATTGTTTTATCATACGTACTTATGTCCGTCCTCTTGTTCTAAGCTACCTGCCCGCCCATTTTCAGCCAATTCGTTTCAGCCGTTCTTGAGTTATAAATTGTATTTACATATGTATATACATATAACATACATAGATATACACCCTGTCAAGAAAGTCATGCCAAAAATTTGCGCGATCTGTCCACCAGTGTGTTTACGATTGGAAGAAGCGTTGGCACATGTAGATCGCTTCAAATGGATGTTACTTTGAAGGCGATAAAACAAATTTGAATGATGATTGAAAAATTGTCGTTTTTATTTATAAATTCCTTACCCTATAAATTACACTACCCGTAATAAGTCAACGCTCATGGGCAAAATAAATGTGTACTGTTTTAATCACTGTAGCTTTTATGCATACTATTATCCTCAATTAGCTAAAATGTGCATCATGCCACACAGACAGGCGACGCCATAGATAACGGGGCGGGGAAAAAAATACATGCGTCAAGAGTGTACGCTCATCTAGTTTCAATTCTAGTTATTGTATCGTACATCCATCGAATTTAACAAAAACCTTTTTTTAGTTAAAGCAATTTTCTTCTTCTTGAATGTCGTAGACACCGCTTACGCATCCATTGTATCGGCGTCGCTCACCAAACGACAATGGTGGTACATTCAGTATTTAATTTAGAGGAATGAATATCGAAGTTGACAACACATGGATCATACCATATTCGCCACTATTGTCTAATTCGCATTCAAAACTCATATCAATGTAGAGTATGCAGTTTGGTGAAACCGATCAAATACGTTTGCAACCAGGCGGTTATTGGCCTTGAACGATACGGTCGATACGTGAACTGCAATGAAGCGTTTTGTAAGATATTTATTTTTGCAATACATGAACATTTTTGTTGTGCATCTCGTAGTTTATTGGAGAAGGCCAAGGAGTGTATTTCGACTCAGAGAATACAGTACCGCCAGCGGAAACATCGCCAACAACAAAATTGTCTTTGACGAGTTTTTTCTCAACTTGCGTAAGTAAGCCTTGATATTATACATGGAATGCATAGTCGAAGAAATGGTTACGCAGAAAGCAAGGCCAAGCAGTGGACGGACGAGGTGTGGTCTCAACTAATATATTAGGACGAATTTATACAATCCTCCCGAAAAACGACGGTTGCTTCTACCTTCGGTTGCTATTGATTAAGGTGCGCAGTTCAACTTCATTTGAGTCATTGTGTATTGTGAATGGTACGATGTGTGTAACTTTTTGAGAAGCATGTCAGCAATTACAATTGCTGGAACATGGAATCAAACGATGGAGGATGCGATAGCTACTTCGCATATTTTCGTTACATTTCGCGAAGATCATTTCGACTTATCAGCCCTCAAATTCACGTCAATTAGGGGATACGTACAAAAATGACATTGCCGAAGAAATTTATCATCGTATTCGCTAAGAATTGGAAATGTGCAAATTCCGGTTGATACTTCCAGCGGTTTGATATCAATTCCACCTGCCTTTTTTTTCAAATTATCGTAACTACGATTCCTTGAGTGCACGCGCAGTTTTAGCTTCCAAAAATACCGATGTTATTAACTTAAAATGAACAAAATTCAAAGTCAAATTGCATTTGTGATGACAATCAACAGGACATAACGATAGTCGCTAGAAGTGTGTGGTATAAATCTGAGAATGCTATGTTTTTCACACGGCCAGATAGACGTGGCGTGTTCACAATATAAATTCAACTTTTTTTTAGTTTCAAAACCGATAATTTTACGCAGGACAACGCCTGCAGGGTAAGCTAGTCTTATACACTAAAATAAGTTGGGTTTTTTCTGTTCGCTATTAGACAGCTATACCGTTGAATAAAACGAAAAATGACTTGAACCACTTTGAAGGTAATCCAGTGAGGTTTGTAAAAAAAAAAATTAGGAAATGTTAATTTTTAATTTTTTTTCATATTTTAAATTTCCGTTGTCCATAAATCGTGAACAGCAATCAATATGTTCTATCCGCAATAATCGGCCTCTTGGTTAACTATTGCAAGACGCCTCATTGATTATGTGGGCTGAGTGAACCATGAGTCATAAAGCACATATAGAGGCCGTGGACAGAACATTAAAAGACCTTAGAGACATTTTTGCTCTCTTGGGCGGGATAACTTTTGTATTTGCTGGAGATTTCCGACAGACTCTTCCTGTCATTAACACAGGTACCCGAGTAGATATCATCAAAACATGCTTAATATCGTCGTCCTTATAGACTATATAAAATTACGGACGAATATGAGAGTTCCCGGAGAAATAAAAAATACAAATCGGTAGACACCGTGACTAATATCGAAGACGCAGTTCATTATCCCCATGAGTTTTTAAATTCATCAAACCCTTCTGGACTGCCACCACATGAATTGGCTTTAAAAATTGGAATTGACCTACGAAAAGAATGTTTTACTCATGGTCTATTGCAGGAGGTCTATCGCGGAGGTGCTGAAAATCAATTTATATTGCTGCCACAAAATAAATTAACATCAAATGACATCTGACTCAATAACTTATTTTTCAGGAGCAGAGAAAGTAAAATATATAGTAAAGGCCTTTATACAAAAATTAAAAAAATAATAATACCAATGCAGAAAATATACTTTCATGTTCGAATTTTCTTCTTTTAACTAATTTTTAATGACCCCACGCAAAAACGAGGATATATGTGTGGGAGAGTATGTACAAAATTATAACTTTTGTAATGATTGTTTAATACCCGTGTGCAGTCGGGAAGCGGTTATTATTATTGAGTTATAATATAAAAAAAAAAAATGTTTGGCTTAAAGTAACAAGGTGCTACAAAAAAGGGCTCCTCCCAAAATCTGGACTTAAGCTTAAAAAAAAGGTTTTTCATACTTTTGCGCACTATTATCCCACATCGTAGCTACTGTTCAATTATAATGTCTTAATAAAGCTCAAGAGATATACTTGTTTTTGCAGAACAAACTTGAATTTTGTTACCCTTATTGTACTTTTTTTTGATTTTGGCGATATTTTCACACACTATATAAGAAGACTAGATGTGTTCTGATTTGGTTCAAATAGTACGTTTAATACCGAATTTAACGAATGTTTCTTTTTACAAATTGACTAAGCTATTAAATTTTTTATAAAAACGAAACTTTTGCAAAAATTTGCAACGAACTTAATTTACTAATAACAATAATTTTTTCGGTTTTGTATTTTTTTTTACCTATTTTGACGTCTTTAAAACTTTCCGTTATAAGTGCACGTGTTGTTTGTATTTTCTGTTAAATTTGATAAAAACCGTTGTAAAGTAAAAATAAAATGTGCGACTAACGTTATAATCGGAAAACTACGGATTCTTTACAATAATGTTGTAAAAATATAGGTTTTGGATAGGTTGGATAGATTACGGTTACAAAACCAAAATACTTAAATGCCAAAGTGCCAAAGTGCCCACAAAAAGTGAGCCCGCCTGCTTGCGTAAAATTTTCGAAAAAATGATTGCTAGGCGACTTTCTTGGTTTGCTACAAAAAATAATTTTATAAATCACAACCAAACGGCTTTCAAACATCAGCACAGTACAATGGATTCACTTATTCAACTCCAACACTATGTTTCTAACACTCTCCCCACCAAAAACCATACCACTTTCCTGGTCACTGATTTCGAGAGAGCTTTTGATCGCATAGGAATCCATGCAGTGCTAAGCCAATTAGCAGCTTGGAAGACACGTCCAAAAGTTTTTAGAGTACTAAAAGCTTTTATGATCCTAAGAAAATTTCAGGTTCGCATAAATAATGTTCTATTTAGTTTGCCACTATCGGTGATGCTTTTTACTATTATAGCTTTCGATAAATTAACTGAGATATGCCTTAAAACTAAAGGCATTAAACTCACTATGTTCGCGGACGACGCTAGTATCTTGGCGGAATGTGGCGTACCACTACTGATATACTCTCCAACTGCCAGCTTACATAAAACCGTAATTTATGCATCACGACATGAACGGAATTTCAGGCTTAAATCCACTTTACGCCGTTGTATCAAATACGGAAAAGACTTAAACATATATCCGCCCCCAAAGTACAAGAGGGTCAACAAACAGCCGGAGTGGTTGCTAAAAAAAGAAACTATTAACATGTTCCTTCACACCTTCAAAAAGAGCAACACCAGTAATTTAGTATTTCAGAAACTCTTCTTAGAGTTAATGAAAACATATGAAGAAAAAAATTGGACTACAATTTACACAGACGGGTCCAAAGCGATAAACACAGCTTTTGCTCTAACCAAACCAAATGGAGAAGTTTTTACAGGCAGAATCCCTTGTTACTCGTCGATATTTACAGCCGAGGCTTTTGCCGTTTTCAAAGCACTAGAATATGCGATACATAGCAAAGGCAAATTTGTTATTTGCTCGGACAGCTTTTCTTGTCTATCTGCTGTTTGTAACATTCGCAACACTGTCTCACTTATATCGAATATCCGTTACCTGTGCGTTAAATACAGTCATAAAGTTGCACTACTCTGGGTACCAGGACGTGTGGGTATTATGTGAAATGAACATGCAGACCACGCAGCTCTGTTTTTCGAATCAGCGCCAACCCTACAAGATGAGCCACATGACAGAAACGACTTCTGTAATATGCTCGATCGCTGCGTTCACGAAACTAATCTCACGGAATGGAAACATTTCGACCATCGATACTCTACCTTCAATCCCACAAGGACAAAAGTTGTATATCCTAGGAATACATCTTGCCTACAAGCTACCATCTTCACACGTCTAAGGATTGGCCACCTTCTTACTGGCAAAGCAAAACCATCTTGCCCTCACTGCGCAAGCACCCTATCACTTCATCACATCTTTAACGAATGTTCGGCTTTAGGCAAAAGCACATTTTTTTTCCAAACTATCAAGAATTGTTAAAACTTCCTTCGTTTGCAAATATTATAAGCATTTATAACTTTATTACTGACTGTTACCTACAATATAAAATATAACTTTATATTTAGCCGGTAACCTAAGATATTTATTTGTTCATAGTCGATGGCTTTAATAGCTCGTCCTCTCTTTTTTTTTAAATTATTAATTTAATACTACTTTGTATATTTCTTCTAATAAATAAATAAATAAAATAAAAGTGAGCCCACAGATGATGGTGAAACATATTTAATGGAGAAAGAATTCCTTCCTTGTAAATCAAAATAATCGGAAATTCTGATTACGCAGATATCGTGCTTGATGTACATTTATCGAAACGAGAATCTTCGGTTCACAACAAAAACAGTGGAATTTGGTGGAAAAATATTTTCAAATAACATTGGGTAGAAAACGCGGCAACACTTTGTTATTCGGAGAAAGTTTTAATACTGATGGCAATGACGGAGATCATTGCGTAAATGTACCCAAATTATTTTCGGCTTTAAATCGTAATTATAATGCAGATGAATGGCGAATTTTTATTAATGGATCGTGTAAAAGTATGTACTTTCTAAAAAAAGTTTGTAATGTTAGGCTTAGGCTTAAAAGCTGTGTTATTCCACAATGAAAATCTGTTACCCTAAGTTCCAATCGAGTGAATGGTTAACAAGAAAGAAACATATGAAATGAAGGAAAAAATTGTTCGGTTACTATGTCACGCATGCATGGAAAGTCATTGCTGACGTTAAAATTTTAAACAATTTTACATAGCTGGAAGATGGCGACCCAAAATATCCTTGCTATCTTTGTGAATGGGATAATCGGGCTTCCAATCCCTATGATCGCAAAGTATAGCCGTTTCGAGAGTCTCATCAGATACATAGCCTCAGGATGAGCAAAGTAGCTGTGTTAAGAAACGTACATGGAAGAGTTTTATAGCAATAATTAATTGATAATTTCCTTGGGAATAACAGAAGCGATGAGTATATCTAGACCAGTTCAATGATGAACAATTGGAACAATTTCACCACGAAATGGCTTTTGGGAGTGTTTGGCAAAATCCAAAATTGGATTCTCGTTCTACGTGAGTAGACTTGCAAGAAAAATTTCATCATTTCCCAGGTATTTTGTATAGTCACAATTGTCATCAAACTTAAGTCATTAATACTTTTTAAACGGTTAAGCGAAAAAATCGTAAGACATCACGCTTTTTGTAAATCTAAACTTAAGGCGAAACCTAGTAGTATGAATAAACTTTTTAACAGATCTCAACGTGAGTTATGATATCACTTATGCCTTGCAACGGTTGAATATATGTTACCGATATTTCCACGAACAATTACAAATCGGGGTTATTTAAACTAACTTTTCCAAAGCATCTGATAGAATAAGCCATTTATTCCCATAATTATAAAAAATTGTTAAGTAAAAACTTTGTTCGCTTATGACGTTAAACTATTTCTTACAATGTTGCCATCGTTAAAATTGATAAACCTGCTGACATCATCGATAAGCGATATAATGGGCTGTCAAAAAAGTCTAGCGGTATTTTTTATCGATTTTTTTTTATTTAAATTGAAATTAATTTTTGATGACTCATGCCCAGCTCTTGACCGATGCTACGGCTGCTACTATGCCGCTCTCTTTCGTCCAATTCAGCGATTTTATCGCAATTTTCGACGACAGGCCTTCCGGAGCGTGACGCATCTTCGACCACCTCTACTACACCAGAACGAAAACGTTGAAACCATCGTTGTGCGGTGGAAATGGAAACTGTATCGGGTCCATAAACTGCACAGATTTTATTAACGGCTTGAGATGCATTTTTGCCTTTATCGTAGTAGTACGGTAAAATATGCCGTATTTTCTCTTTATTTTGCTCCATGTTTGCGACGCTATAACTCACGAACGACTTAAAAGAAACGACAATCAGTCAAAAACGTGTTAGCGCGTGAAATGAGCTTTCCAAAAAAGTGTAGCATGACCCGATGCGACGAATAAAACTAGAACTACGCGCTTTCAGCGCCAACTAGCGAAAATACTGTAAGACTTTTTTGACAACCTATTATTATAATTTCAGAGAGACAATGTATAACTATATCAGTGGCTATTACCTATAACCATGGATAAAATGATCCGAAACTCCTTTCATTGCTTGTTGAGAGAGCTCATGATCTCGTTGCTTATTTGGCAGCACTGCAAGTTCATGAGTTACTGAACAAAAGATATCAAAACAGCGAACGACCACTAAGAATTCCGTAGCCTTAATTGTGAAATCAGATTTTTGAGTAAATTTTACGTATGTTTCTAACCTTTATTGAAGGAGATTTAATATAAGTTTTTCTAGGAAAGAGCGGGTTGTTATACTTAGCAGCATTAGTTGTCAACGTAAGTATATGTACATATTTCAGTTAGAATTTTGCGCAAATGTTATTTAAACTTAAATTTTCAATTTAATTTAAAAAAATTATTTGTTTAATAAATATATAATAAACACCAAAAAGAAGTAAACTTCATTTGTGGGTCATTTTTAAATATTAAAATATTTTTAAAAGCTAATTATATAACCTTTTGTGATTAAAATATATGAATACATATATTAAGACCTAAAATGTCCTATATACCCAGCCTCTAAAACTAATGTTAATTATCTATACTTTTCTGAGTAATGGAAACCGAAAAATACCCATGAAATACAAAAAAAAATCTCGAAACTCATTTCTTCCAATAGTGGTACCGTTATCGAATCTTATAAAATAATTTGCACTTTGGCGTCGGTCTCTCGAATCAATGCGTTTCATATCACGTTAGTCATGTAATATGAACGGAAAAAACTTAATTTTCCCTTGTATACACTGATAAGTAAATACTAAAAAGTTTAAATCATACTATATATAGAGAACTACATGCAAATTACATAAAATTTTGCAGAAAATTTAAACTCCACAAGAAGTCATCTAAATGTCACAATGAAAGCCCTTTGCCTGCAGTTTCTATATTGAAACCACTAATGGGCATCGATCCGAACTTGGAACACAACCTTGAATCATTTTTTACAATGGATTACCCAGTGGTATGTTTAATTATAATTATATCTATAATAATATCTGTCAATTTGTTTTTGTTTTAGTATGAGTTATTATTTTGTATTGAAGATAGTGTGGACCCAGCTATAAGTACTGTTGAAAGCTTAATGACTAAGTATCCACAAGTGGACGCTACTTTATACATGGGTGGTTCAAAGGTTGGTGTTAATCCAAAAATTAATAATATGCAGCCTGGTTATTCGGCCGCCAAACATGAACTGATCATGATATCGGACAGTGGTATTAAAAGTAAATTATTTGTGGCATAATAAATTAAACCTTGTACATCATTTCGTTTTGTCTACATTTTGTTACAGTGAAGAACGATACTCTTTTAGATATGGTAAACAACATGACAGAGAAATATGCACTTGTGCATCAAATGCCGTTTACATGTGATCGCGAAGGATTTGCTGCCACATTTGAGAAGGTATTATTTTGTGAGGTTTATGTTCAGCTAAGGTCTTATTATATAAGCAAATGTATAATGAAATAGATAGAACAAGAGAAGCATATTTTCTATAAAATTATTTTTTACACTGGTGTATAGTATGTGTGCGACAGTGTCTGTAACTTCAATAAACAATATACAACTTTCAAATTTATGTTAAAAAAAAAATCTCAATAATATAATGTGAAATCATCGCAGCTGCGCTTTATAGAATCCCCCAATAAACTGGGCATAGGCGGATAGAGGATGTTCTCCAGGTTAAGAATAATCCATATATACGTATATAACCCTCATCGAGACCCTCGGGTCTGGCCAGGCATATTTTGTTTTTAAATGTTATTTAAATATATTTAAAGTTCAGCAAACGACTTGCGCTTCCAGGTAGCTTCCTAGAATTTTATTGTCCATAGAATTCAGAAAAAAAATTCAAGGATATCGTATCGAAAAGGACGAAAAAAGGATATTATAATATTACACCTTAGTGCACCAATGGTGCTTGGCTAGACCCCATATATTTTGTATGAAAATATACATATGAACTTTGGTATGTTTCTATCACTTCGCACGGTTGATTTATCTGTTTTCATGTTCGTTACATGTCCAAATTGGTTTGTACACATGTTTATCTAGGACAAATTCTTTATCCGCTAGAGCGTTTTAAATTAAAAAAAAAATGTAATTTTTCTCAAAATATTACATTTTTTGTGAACGCTAATGCCACGCCAGGGGTGAACAAGGCAGTCAATTTGATTTCAACCAAATCGAGAGGTAAGAAATTTCAAAAATGTATCTATATTGTACACAGGGTCCTCATTTACTACTCCGTAGCAGCAAAATTTCTAAAATTTTTGCTATGCTATCGCTACCGCTCTCACTTTGTCGGGAGCCACAGCGTAGCCTTAGCATAACAATGTAAAGTATGTGCTCTACTCTGCTCCGAGTTTTATTAGGTAAAAAACTATAGTTGAAGCGGGAGCAAAAATTAAGTTCTGCGCTATGCTCTGGCGTAGCGGTAGCAAAAAATTGGGAGCGGTAGCACAGCAGAGCAAATGAAAATTTTCATGTGCTACAGCTCCCGCATGTGTTTGTTGTTTTTTTTTCTTTTTGCTATTTTCTGGCATAATATTTGAATTAATTGAATAATTCAAACAAAACAATGTTATGCAAATCATTTTGGCACTTGTTGCGTCAAGTGCCTTTATAAATCTAAAATCAAATATTTTGAGAAATATATTAATAAAGTGAATTAGATAATAATTGAATAAATTATAAATTTTTTTTATTGTGTAAAATATTTACCAATTTTATATTACCAAAAACATCATCTATTCCAAATGTATTACAATACTCAATTACTATGAATTTTCGAAATTAGTTTTAACTACATATACTTTCCCCCTTTTTATATACATTAGAGTGTTTTTATTTTTTTGAATTATTAATTTTGTTCGGACCCGTCACGAAATTTCCTTGGAAATACCCCACAAAAAAAAAATCTCTGAAAATTTTAGCCCTACATATTAACATAAAGAACTGGACCGAGGCATGTAAAAATTTTCCATAGAAAATACACTACAATCTTGGTTTTTTATCTTTAAATTCCTACAGATCAGAGGTATTTTATGGCATCGCTTTGACTTTAGACGCTGTAGCTTTTGTCAGTTATACAAAAAATGCGAATTTCGTGGAAAAATCAGGTTTAGATACCTCGCGTTTATCTTTTGTAATACACGTGGTTAATATTCATCTACTGATTACCAGTACCAGTTTTAATCCATTGCACTGCGTATTTGCAGTTCTATTCTACCATTCCCAATATTTAGTAATTTTATAATTTTTTAGGAAGAATCAGTTTGAAATTGTACGCATATACATACTTCAATGTATATTGCAAAGAATGGAAAAGATTTCTGTATATCTAAAATTATAATAAACCTTTTTATCAACACTCCAATTATTCCGTTATATCTTTATGTTAGATATCGCGTTTGGTTTGTAATGAATGCATTTACGTCCTTGGCCAATAATCGAGCAAAGTATCCGCAGTGCTTTGACGATGAAAATTCCAATGCCATTTTTTGTTGTGATATTAAATATGTATATCGGACGGGCTCGTCTTAAAAAAAAAACTACCTGGTTAAGAAGCAAAATCAGTATAACCCATATACTAAGCATGTTTGGAAATGAAAATTTTTGCTTATTTCTTTCTATTTTTGAATTACTAAAATTTTCAAATGATTCTTACATAAATTTTGAACAAATGCTTATGATTTGAAATATAATTTTTGTATTTATGAGCTGTATTGAAATTTCGTATAAAGAGATAAAATGTATCCTATGTCCTTACTCTGCTTCTAAACTACATCCCCACCAATTTTAAGCCAAATCGGTTCAGCCGTTCTTGAGTTATAAACGACTTTCTTTTATATACCAACTTGTACCATACTTGTAAATGCCAGAAAATAGCAAAAAAGAAAAAAAAAAACAACAACCACATTCGGGAGCTGTAGCACATGAAAATTTTCATTTGCTCTGCTGTGCTACCGCTCCCAATTTTTTGCTACCGCTACTCCAGAGCACAGCGCAGAATTTAGTTTTTTGCTCCCGCTCCAGCTATAGTTTTTTACCTAACAAAACTCGGAGCAGAGTAGAGCACATACTTTACATTGTTATACTAAGGCTACGATGTGGCTCCCGACAAAGTGAGAGTGGTAGCAAGAGTAAAATGAAATGCTACGAGAGTAGCGTAGTTTTTCAAACGCTGATTAAACATATATGAGCGTAAATACAACACGTATTTCCATACAAATGTATGTAAACACCACTTGGCCTAACCAAGCACCATTGGTCTCGACTAAGTGTATCAGACCGTTGGTCTCGACCAGTGATAATTTATAAATTATATGTAATATTTCTATGTATTATCAATATCATATTATATTAGTTAATATTTTATCTACTAACACATCATTGAGTAGTTTTTATACGTCTTATTAATCATAAATAGTGCATAAATAGTTTACACCGACACACGATTACGAATGTATTTGTTTGCACAAAACCTTTTTGTTATTGTGTACATATGTACATACTTAAGTCAGATTCAAGAAAACTTAAATTACGATTTAAAACTATTTGTTCACTATTTATGATTGAATAAATCATAAAAAAACAATTACTGATGTGTTAGTAGATATAATGCTAAAAACTATAAGTGTATAATTCATAATACATTCAAAAATTATTTATTTGAATTCGTTAATTTTTTTTTTACTTTAAATTCGAATATCTCAAAAACAAAAAGTCTCCTGTGGATATATGGAGAACATGCTCTAACCGCTCATCCCCATTTTATCCCCGAATTCGGGGGAAGTTATACTAAAGATTTCTCCTCTTCGCCCGTTTGCATTTTTGTGGTTAAAAGTTGCCCACTTTATACCATTAAAAGATCCCACACAATGACTTTGACAACGAATTGCTGATTCTGAAGAGTGTTTGAGTTCTCTTTAATCGTAATAAAGCCGAATTTTTGCGTCGGTGTGTGACAATATAAACTTGGCTCCACCATTTCACACCGGAGTAAAATCGACAGTCAGCCTAGTGGCCTGAACATGATAAACCGGTTCTCAAGCGTCAAACCAGTTGTTGGGATGCACTTGGTATAATATTCATCGACTGATTACTGAGCCAGATATGATCCATTGCACTGCGTATTTGGTTGCATTTCTATTCTACCTTTCCCAATATTTAGCAATTGTATTGTTTTTGAGGAAGGATCAGTTTGAAATTGTACGCATATACATACTTCATAGTTTATGTTTAAATATTGCACTGTTCTATGCATTGCTTCTAAAATATTCCTGTATATCTCAAATCATAATAAACTTCTTTATCAACACTGCATTTATTCCACTATTTTTTATGTTAGATGTCACGTTTGGTTTGTATAAATGCGCTTGCGCCCATCGCCTACAATCTAGTAAAGTAGTCGCGATGACTAATCCTTCTTCAAAAAAAAAAATACACTTGCATATTGCAATATTGGGAATGGTGGAATAGAACTACAACCAAATACGCAGTGCAATCGATCATAACTGGCTTAATAATCAGTCGATGAATATTATACCACCTGCATCCCAAAAGACCGATGCCATAACCTTGCCAGTCGACTTTTTCGTCTTTCCACGCTTGAAGACTGGTTCATAATGTGCCGTCCACTAGGCTGACTGTCAATTAGACTTCGATGTGAAAAGATGAGGTCATATTTCTATTGTCATACACCGACGTAGAAATTCGTTTTTATTACGATGAGAGCACTCCTCAGAATGAGATATTCGTTTTGTTTTGTTGGATTATGAACTTGCGCGGCACACTCTTTGCACTGAGCTTTTGCCTCTTTCCAACTAAGCAAATCTCTTTTCTACGGTTGATATCCCAGAGCCCGAATTCAAAACAATTTTTTAACAGTACTTTCAAATCCAGTTTTTGTAAATTAACACTTGTTGCTTTACCCAAAATGCTATATCTCATTAACTAATACTTCCTCAGTTGCCAAATTTTTATACTCTCGCAACAAAGTTGCTAAGGAGAGTATTATAGTTTTGTTCACATAACGGTTGTTTGTAAGTCCTAAAACTAAAAGAGTCAGATATAGGGTTATATATACCAAAGTGATCAGGGTGACGAGTAGAGTTGAAATCCGGATGTCTGTCTGTCCATCCGTCTGTCCGTCCGTCCGTGCAAGCTGTAACTTGAGTAAAAATTGAGATATCATGATGAAACTTGGTACACGTATTTCTTGGCTCCATAAGAAGGTTAAGTTCGAAGATGGGCAAAATCGGCCCACTGCCACGCCCACAAAATGGCGGAAACCGAAAACCTATAAAGTTTCATAACTAAGCCATAAATAAAGATATTAAAGTGAAATTTGGCACAAAGGATCGCATTAGGGAGGGGCATATCTGGACGTATTTTTTTTGGAAAAGTGGGCGTGGCCCCGCCCCCTATTAAGTTTTTTGTATATACCTCAGTAACTACTATAGCTATGTCAACCAAACTCTTTAGGGTCGTTTCCTTCAGGTATTTCCATATACAGTACAAAAATGGAAGAAATCGGATAATAACCACGCCCACCTCCCATACAAAGGTTATGTTGAAAATCACTAAAAGTGCGTTAACCGACTAACAAAAAACGTCAGAAACTCGAAATTTTGCGGAAGAAGTGGCATAAGGAAGCTGCACCCATTCTTTTTTTAAAACTTGAAAATGGGCGTGGCATCGCCCACTTATGGACCAAAAACCATATCTCGGGAACCACTCAACCGATTTCAATGAAATTCGGTATGCAATATTGTCTTAACACCCTGATGACATGTACGAAATATGGGTGAAATCGGTTCACAACCACGCCTTCTTCCAATATAACGCTATTTTGAATTCCATCTGATGCCTTCTCTGTATAATATATACATTAGGAACCAATGATGATAACGGAATAAAACTTTACACAAATACGGTATTTGAAAAATATGTAAATGACTGATAATGAAATCTCGATTATCACTTTATCGTGCGAGAGTATAAAATGTTCGGTGACACCCGAACTTAGCCCTTCCTTACTTGTTATACGTATCTTTGAAAGGTAGGGTATGAGTAAAAATGGTCTTAGTAGTACCATCTAATTATGTATCAGCCACAGTAATGCATGGACGGCTCCTCTAGTTTCGACATAAAATATTCATGCATGCTTGAATTATGTATTATAAAGAGAAAGAGTTGGTTCAAATTTAAAATGGTATTGTGTGGACGTAAACGCAATTGCTGAGGAATGAAATTTTGTTTAATTTTTTAAGTTTTGATTTTATTCGCATGCCACCGGCTATATGTATTATTGTTGTAATTAATAATAACCCAACGATTACCTTCCTCTCGTCCAGCCGACGTGAGATCTAAAACTGCCCAGCTCTTGAAAGAAAAATTCCAACAGCTAAGTTTTAAAATAACGCTATAATAAATGTTAAAGGTTTTATTTGTTAAGAGACTGGACTGATAATTAAAATTATGACATACGCGACAAAAGGGATAAACCTGTCCCTGGAGAGTGTAGGTAGATTTTAAAGTTCTAAACAACTAGTGTCGATTTAATTTAGAATCCCATCGGAAATAACCTAAGAAAATTTTCTTTTGACCGTAGAAACACTTTTTAAAATATATACATATAACCGCGCACCAGAAGAAATAATATCAAATAATGCGAAACATGTAACTTTTAGGTAATAAAAAAATTAATATTTATAATCAATTCTTGCCAACAGGTGCTACTTCGGACTGAGTAGGCAATTGAGAAGCAAAGTCATCTCTCGACAAACAAAAACCAAACTCTATAAGTCACTCATCATTCCAGTCCTGCTATATGGTGCAGAGTCTTGGACGATGTCAACAACGGATGAGTCGACGTTGCGAGTTTTCGAGAGAAAAGTTCTGCGAAAGATTTACGGTCCGTTGCGCGTCGGCCACGGCGAATACCGCATTCGATGGAACGATGAGCTGTACGAGATATACGACGACATCGAAATAGTTCAGCGAATTAAAAGACAGCGGCTACGCTGGCTAGGTCATGTTGTCCGGATGGACGAAAACACTCCAGCTCTGAAAGTATTCGACGCAGTACCCGCCGGCGGAAGCAGAGGAAGAGGAAGACCTCCACTCCGTTGGAAGGACCAAGTGGAGAAGGACCTGGCTTCGCTTGGAATATCCAATTGGCGCCACGTAGCGAAAAGAAGAAACGACTGGCGCGCTGTTGTTAACTCGGCTATAATCGCGTAAGCGGTGTCTACGCCAATTAAGAAGAAGAAGAATTGAATTTTTGTAGAAAAAAAAACAGATACTAGTTTTCAAAACGCCTTCGAAAAGCAACTGCAATAGAAAACCCCTGTTTTTTTAACTTTGGCTGTCAAGTCGATGTGAGCTTTTCAAAAATAGTCACCGAACCTAATGGCGGAGAATACGATTTGAGTTATATTCGTTTATATTTCACAACATTGGTAAATCTCATAAAAGAAAAAATAGATTCTTTCAATATAAAATAAGAATTCGTAAATTCACTTGGAAGTGGCCAGAAACGTTTTTTTACACATGGCTCAAGCAGCTCACATGTTCCGGTCTTTGACCAAGTATCCTCTGGGTAGCCTAAGAACATCCGTTCGAAGGCGAGCTAAACTGAGAAGGCGAAACATCCCCTACATAGGGTTGTGCGCTGGGTTTGGGACCCGCCACGTAAAAAGTATTTGGCACTACAGTCGGTAAATTCAGCCTCCACGACGAAACATCCCCAAATGGGTTGAGGCTGATCGACTTCGCCGGGGCCCGAAGTATGGTTATCTGTAGTACTAGATTCCAGCACAAGAAGATACATCAAGCTACCTGGCTGTCTCCGGATCGAACAGCCACCAACCAGATCGATCTGTGATAGACGGAAGACACGTCTTCAGTGTTCGAGACGTGCGTACGCTCCGAGGTCCTAACATCGACTCGGACCACTATCTTGTTGCAGATAAGATTCGCACCCGCCTCTGTGCAACAAAAAACGCACGTCAACAAACACAAGGACGACGTCGAGAAGCTGCAATCACAACAGACAGCCGAACGATTTTCTACTCGGCTTGCACTACTTCTCTCCGAGCGCACTCGTCAACAACTCTGTATAAGGGAACTGAGGGACGGCATTTCAAATTCCTTACGTACAGCTGCAACCGAAACCATTGGTTTTCGGAAAGAGCAAAAGAACAGCTGGTACGACGAGGAGTGCCGTGTCGCAGCGTAGAGAAAACAGGCTGCCTACCTCGCAACGTTACGAGCGACCACAACACGTGCGGGATGGGATAGATACCGAGAGTTGAAGTGGGAAGCGAAACGCATTTGCAGACAGAAAAGGAAAGAGGCCGAAAAGCGTAAGTACGAAGAGCTTGATAAGCTGGCCGACAGGGGTAATGCTCGAAAATTCTACGAAAAAATGCGGCGGCTTACAGAAGGCTTCAAAACCGGAGCATACTCTGGTAGAACCCCCAAAGGTGATCTAGTCACTGATGCGCAGAGAATACTTAAATTATGGAGAGAACATTTCTCCAGCCTGCTGAATGGCAGTGAGCGCACAACGCCAGGAGAAGGCGAACCGGATTCCCCATTTGATGACGGTGAAGCAGACGTCCCATTGCCCGACCATGAAGAAGTTCGAATAGCATTTACCCGCCTGAAGAACAACAAAGCGGCAGGGGCCGATGGATTACCGGCCGGGTTATTCAAACACGGTGGCGAAGAATTGATAAGGAGCATGCATCAGCTTCTTCTTAAAATATGGTCGGACGAAAGCATGCCTAACGAATGGAATTTAAGTGTGCTCTGCCCAATCCATAAAAAAGGAGATCCCTCAATCTGCGCCAACTACCTTGGGATAAGCCTCCTCAACTTCGCATATAAGGTTCTTTCGAGCGTATTGTGTGAAAGATTAAAGCCCACCGTCAACAAACTGATTGGACCTTATCAGTGTGGCTTTAGACCTGGCAAATCAACAACCGACCAGATATTCACCATGCGCCAAATCTTGGAAAAGACCTATGAATGGAGAATCGACACACTCCACTTCTTCGTTGATTTCAAAGCTGCTTTCGACAGCACGAAAAGGAGCTGCCTTTATGCCGCGATGTCTGAATTTGGTATCCCCGCAAAACTAATACGGCTAAGTAAACTGACGTTGACCAACACGAAAAGCTCCGTCAGGATCGGGAAGGACCTCTCCGAGCCGTTCGATACCAAACGAGGTTTCAGACAAGGCGACTCCCTATCGTGCTATTTCTTCAACCTTTTTCTGGAGAAAATAGTTCGAGCTGCAGAGCTAAATAGAGAAGGTACCGTCTTCTATAAGATTGTACAGCTGCTGGCGTATGCCGAGAATATTGATATCAGGATTGCTCTTGCCACTAGGTGCTACTTCGGACTGAGTAAAGTTACTGAGTAGGCAATTGAAAAGTAAAGTCCTCTATAAGTCGCTCATAATTCCCGTCCTGTTATATGGTGCAGAGGCTTGAACGATGACAGCAACCGATTAGTCGACGTTACGAGTTTGCGAGAGAAAGGTTCTGCGAAAGATTTATGGTCCTTTGCGCATTGGCCACGGCGAATGTCGCATTCGATGGAACGATGAGCTGTACGAGATATACGACGACATGGACATAGTTCAGCGAATTAAAAGACAGCGGCTACGCTGGCTAGGTCATGTTGTCCGGATGGACGAAAACACTCCAGCTCTGAAAGTATTGGACGCAGTACCTGCCGGGGGAAGCAGAAAAAGAGGAAGACCTCCACTCCGTTGGAAGGACCAAGTGGAGAAGGACCTGGCTTCGCTTGGAATATCCAATTGGCGCCACGTAGCGAAAAGAAGAAACGACTGGCGCCCTGTTTTTAACTCGGCTATGATCGCGTAAGCGGTGTCTACGCCAGTTAAGAAGAAGAAGAAAAATTTAAAATACACAAATAAATATTCTACGTACCTAATATTTGAACCCCATGTAACAGTGAAGCTTTAGAAGAAATGGTTCGATTAAGAAGTAATAATTCGTAAAGTCGTCAATAGAACTTATTCGCTACGAGTAGATATTATATGCTGCCTAATTATCGATTTACTTAACCAATACCAAATGTCATAGCTCATATTTTTAAAAATTTGGGGTTTCTCAAAAACATATCAAACTAAAAAGTTAAAAATAATTATTTGTATAAATTAACAATAATAATGAAGGAAAAATTCCTAATATTTTCTGCAACGGTACAATCTGAAAAAAAATTATTCAGGGCTGACCACTATAGCATATACACAGTAAAGGCTTTTTGGGTTTAAAACTATTTTCCATTTTTAATTTTTTAAAGTAATTAAAATATATAGGGCTGTTGTGGAATCCAAGACAGAATTGTTTAGCTGTCAGAATTGCAAACCAATTCTGATATTCAATGGTGTCACAGAATCTGATTGGATTTTCGTCTTTTCGAACACACGCAAAACCAATATTCGAATCAGCTGTTTGCTAATGTGACAAAACCTGCAGATAAATACATTTGGAAGCAATCCTATTAAAGTTTTTAATGAGTTCCGAATTAAAGAAAGATTTTAAGGGATAACATTTATCGAATGAATAAAGACGCATTTGGATGTTAAATTATGTTTATTACGTTTTGTAAATCTTCTTTAAGGGGAAACCTGCTTTAAAAGCTTCAAAAAATTGAATTTTTTTTTGCTTAAATCTCTTTAAAAATTATTGAAATATATGATAGAATATTTCCCCAAAGTTATAGATGGGAATTCGAAATTTGATCGAAGCTAGAAAGGAAATAGCGCTTGGCCAGAAAGCGAAAACTTTGGCACGCGATTTCTCGGTTTTTCAGTTCTACGATTTTTCTTAATTGGCGGGCAGGACAGAAAAAAACTAAACGTCGTACGGTATTGGGGAAAATCTTTTACATTATATTATCTTCTAAAAGAACTAAGAAAAGTTAAGTTTGAACATATGTTAAAGTAAAATTTTTTTTAGTCAAAAACCGCCTTTTTTCAAATTTTAGAATTTTTCATTTTTTTTAGTTTTATTAGTTTAACTTCAACATAAGTTATTAAAAACTGTGAATCTCTTTAAATTTTTTGTTTCCGATAGAAATCGCGACCTGCATCTTACTCGGCATATATATGCATATGCGAAAAGCATCAATTGCCATTGCTTCCCAAAGGCAAGCCTTTAAAGGTTTCGTATAAAAAAATTTTGCGGATGATGTTTAAATATATAACAATAAACGCTAAAAAATTTCGCTTTAATCAATTATTTCTTTTGCTCCCAAAAAAAACTAAAAAAATCGATTTGTTTTAAGCCTCTAGAGCAGGCTCCCTTCTTAAGTATCCACATTTTTTCCCCCAAACTCAATAATTAAGACATTTCGTGTTTTATTCTTATGTTTTCTCCTATAGAAATAAAGATAAATCAATTCGTTACAATAAAATAATTTGATTTCTTAACATACATTTCAAATCTGAGTGCGACTATCTTCATGATTTGTTTCTGACAGCAAAACCGATAAAATTGGTTTCCGTGACACCGAAAACCAATACAAATTCTGTTTCGAATATCAAACCAATAATATCTGAATTCATGACACCTACTGCTATATTTGACCGGTTTAAATTCTGATTCCGACAACTATCAGATTCCACAACACCCCTGATAATATTTCTTTTAATATTGTATTCCAAATTTATGAAAAGTGTGAACCATTAATAACTTATTAATAGACAGTATGCTTTAATACGATAAGCTAGCGATTCTGTTGTCAGGGTTGTTAATTGACTTTCCCTTTAAGCTTGAAACCTAAACGAAAATTTAAAATTTCCGCAAGTAATATTAAAAAATTTCTAAAGATTCAGCCATTGTAGTCCACAATGCCGAGTTCTTTTACAATATTGGCAAAGGTTGCCTGCTATCGTGATTATAGAGCAACGTTCATTGATGAGTCAAAAATGTATTTATTTGGTTAATAACTTTGGTAAAGTTCATATCATATGCCGTATATGATGCCAAAAAATTTATGAAATGTTACTAACCTTTTATCTGCGCAATATGATGTGGTATAATAAATAGAATTGTCAAACATTCAAAATAATAAAGGATTTTCCTTTACAGGTTTTTTTTGGTACGGTTCAGTCGCGCATATATCTATCCGCTGATTTATTGGGCATCAATTGTCACACTGGAATGTCATGCTTGTTACGCAAATCTGTAATTGATGAACTTGGTGGTTTAAGAGCATTTGGCTGTTATTTGGCTGAGGATTTCTTTATTGCTAAAGCAATAAGAGACAAAGGTTGGAAAATGCGAATAAGTAATCAACCTGCAATGCAAAATAGTGGTATTTGTGATATAAGCAGTTTTCAAGAACGGCTCATACGATGGGCAAAACTACGCGTAGCTATGGTTCCGACAACAATACTTCTTGAACCGCTCTCTGAGTGTATGGTGTTGGGAGCTTTAGCATCTTGGTCTGCGGCGATACTATTCAATTGGGATCCGTTAGTATTTTATTTAGTACATGTACTGACATGGTTTTTATCCGACTGGATATTACTTACTATTGTACAGGTTAGATTCATATATTTAGAGGTTAAGATTTTATATATTTTAAAACTAACAATTACATTTTATTGTATAAATTTTAGAATGGGTCATTATCGTTCCATAAGTTTGAATTTGTTGTTGGTTGGCTTTTGAGGGAAATAAGTGGGCCTTACCTGTTCCTGCATGCGCTTTGGAATCCAGCAATAAGGTGGCGTAGGCGAACATATAAGCTGCAGTGGGGTGGAATTGCGTATGAGTTGCCGTCAGTCAAAATAAATTTGAGTACAAAACGTTTACTATTATCATAGCATAAGCTTAGAAAACAATGTTATCTACATTTTAGTTCAAAGCTAGTGCTTTTGTTTTTGGTTTTCTAGGAATATTAAATAATTTTAAGGTAGAGTGTATATTTCTTCAACTTATCTTGTAATTCAGAGAGTGTGCTTTATATGCATATGTAGACTAGTTGTGTCATTAGTTCATCATAATTAAATCCACCGTTGAAATAAAATATATATTTCTTTACCATTTTTTTTAATAAATACTTATAATTTAAATTTGAAATTTCACACGCAGCTGATATAAATATAGGATTTTGAAAAGTTTCATTTAATGCCATTAAAATACTCTTAAGAAAAAATATACAGAAGAAGCAATTTATTTCAGTTTTAAGATCAAGTAATTTGTAATAAAAATTAAATATTCTGTTCTACATATTTTCGAATCATTTTGTACAGTGTATACTTCGTCAATAGGAAACACTTTTCATCCTGTTTGTGTTTTAATAATCTTTTACTCTGAAATTTCTTAAAATTTAGCAGAAAAAAAGACCTTTAAACAAAATTAATTTATGTGTTAACATTATGTGTTGTAACAGTATGAGCATAACGGCAAACAAGTGATCGTCACTTCGATAATCGTTCGTCAGTGTAGGTAGGTAGGTAGGAGTGCAGCCCTGTTGTCTACCGGGCTCAATTAGCACTTGATGTGTCATTTTGATACACTATTCGTAGAACCTTCTGCAACTGAGATCACGTTTCACCTTCTCTCTTAAACCATTTTGAAATTTCGATGAAGCAACTTATGTCTGGAATGCTTTTAGTAGAAAACCATTCAAGGTTTGGTGCTTGGTGGATTCCAAGTGTTTTGTGTCGAATCTGTGCTAGGGCTGGGCATTCACAGAGAAAGCTGAAAATTGTTGCCTTGTTCACTGCTTTCCGCAGCCTCGGCAGATGTTGTTGTAGGGCATACCCATTTTAGACGCATGTTCCCCAAATGGCCAGTGCCCTGTGGTGGTAGCTGTTACTCTGTAAATACTTTTTCTTGACCTATTTAGTAGGTCGTTGGTTCTTTTCCTGTCATATGTTGGCCATAATTGTTTAGTTATGACGCATTTTGTAATGTTTTTCCATCTGTTATTGGCAACTTGTTGAAATTGTCTATTGATCTCTCTTTTGATCGATCCTAGCGGGCTTGCTATTAGCTCCGCCTCGGATTCGTTAAGGAAAGCTCTTGCCTTTGCCAGCACGTCTGCTTTTTCGTTACCGAAAATGTTCCTGGGACCGGGAACCCATATCAAGTCTTGTTGGAGCTTGTCTTTTATTGAGCTTAGTGCTTTCTTACAGTTGTGGACTGTACTGGAATTTGTCATGGGCGAGGAGCGCCGCCTGTTAATCCGTAAATATAGTTGCTTTAAGTATATTCTCGTAGTTTTCCAATAGAACTTCGCAGGCTTTTTCTATGCCCAGTACTTCCGCTTGGAAGATGCTAGCCGGGTTTTGGTAGACGTATAGAGAGAGATATGCCTAGATCAGCGGAGAATACCCCCGTGCCTACTCCGCAGTCGATTTTGGACCCGTCGGTATAGACAGAGATGGTATACTCCTCCCCTATTGAACCTCTTCTCCATTCTTGTCTAGATGGTATCCTCACCTGGAAAAGTCTATTGAAATCCAGCTTTGAGAGAATGTAGTCTGGTTTATTAATGGTGAGCTTGTTTAGGATTGTACTATGTCCGTAGTTCTGCTGATTCCAACCACTCAATTATTTTATTCTTATAGCCGCAATTGCTGATGTTTTGTGAATAAAGATGTCCATGGGTAGTTGATGGAGGACCACATTGAGCGCGTCAGTCGGACATGACCTGATTGCAACAGTAACACCTGCACATGCTGCTCGTTGTATTCCATTTAATTTTCTAAGACTATATTGTTTGTTTAGCGCTGTCCACCATACCAGAGCTCCATATGTAAGTATAGGACTTATTACAGCCGTATACATCCACATGATTATACTAGATTTGAGGCCCTAATTCTTGCTGACGATTCTCTTGCACGTATAGTAGGCCATATATGCTTTATTTATTCTTTTTTCTATATTTATTTTCCAGGACAGTTTGGTGTCAATCTCCACCCCCAAGTATTTAGCTGTGGGGGATAGAGTGAGTGTTGTTCCGCTTAGTACCGGAAGTTGAAACGTGAGGGATTTTGGTTCTGCTTGTGAATAGTATCAATTCTGGTTTGTTCGGTCTAACTCCTAGTCCATTGTTCTTAGCCCATAGGTTTAACCTTCGTAGTGCCAACATCACTATATCGCCTGCATATGCTACTGCTTTCACTCCCCCACCGTTTAGTTAGAGTATTATTTCGTTGAGCGCTACAACCCATAGAAGCGGGGAGAGGACCCCTCCTTGAGGCGTCCTAGTCACATAACTTGTTTGTGTTGCAGTGCCGTTTAATGCTATAATCTTCCTATTCTCATGCATCGATAGTATCCATCTGCACACAGTGTAATCTATGCCACCATTTGTCAGAGAATTAATTATAGCATTTACTTTTATATTATTGAAGGCGCCCTCTATGTTTAAAAAACCAGGCACGGTGTATTGTTTGTAGTGCAGTGATTTTTCAATTACACTTATCATCTCGTGAAGGGCAATTTCGGTTGATCGGCCCTTTATGTACGCATGTTGGGACTTCGATAACTTATCCGCCATTATTGTTCTAACATGTAAGTCTATTAGCCTTTCTAGTACTTTCAGCATAAAGGAGGTGTGGCTTATAGGTCTAAAATTCTTGGCATTATCGTGTGTTCTTCTGCCTGGTTTTGGAAGCAACACAACTTTAATTCTTTTCCAACTTCTTGGGATAAAAGTAGTTGAATGCTAGCTTTGTATTTATATATCTTCAAGCCTTTGAACCATTGGTTATACCAGTTTTTGCAACATTATGGGCATAATCCCGTCATGACCTGCCATTTTAAATGGTGCAAAGCTATTTATGGCATATTTGATTTTACTTTTGTCTACTATTGGGCCTCGGTAATCAGCTGCGTTTATCGGTGGTTCTGGTTGAACCCTCGTTAAAGCTGTTTGCTGACTCCCGGGGAAGTGCGTTGTGATTAGTACTTCCAGAGACTCTTTTGCCGAGGAGGTCCAATCACTTCCCTCCGCCCTAATGTAGGAAGTATTAATATGATCTTTGGACAGCATTTTACTCAGCCTAGCAACTTCTCTGCAACTTTCTATGGATGTGCCAAAAGATCACCATGAGTCGTTTTTAGCTTGCCTGACTGCTTTTTTGTATTCTTTCATAATATCTTTATATGGCTGCCAGATTTTGGTTCTAAAACTCTCTATGAAAGCTTTCCTTAGGTGTGTTCTCAAAGTCTTGAGTTCACTGTTCCACCAAGGAAGAGACTTTCTCTTTTTCAGAACTGTTAGCGATGTGGATTTATTGAAAGTTGTGGTTAAGATTTTTTCCAACTTCTATACTTCTGAATCTAGTTCCTGAGGATTACTTATACTCTTATTGCCTCCCTTTTCAAGGCATTTTGTTGCCATATTGGTAAATTTTCCCCATGCCGTTCTTCTTGGGTTCCGGTATGTGAGAGGCGCACTGTACTTCTCGCGTATGCTGAAGAGTATCCAGGAGTGATCCGACATGGAAGGCTCATCGGATACCCTCCAGTTATCCACAACGAGACTGTCTGTGTCTGTTGATAGCGTGAGGTCAAGCACTTCCTCCCACCCCGGAAACCTATCCGAGATTGGGAAAATAAAAGTTGGCTTATCGCCCTTGTTGCAAATACTTAGATTACTATTCAAAATATACTGCAAGAGTGACTCACCTCTTGTGTTTATACTGGAGCTACCCCATACGGTGTGTCTTGCGTTTGCATCGCACCCTATTAGGACATCATCCTTCCTGTTCTTCTCTACTAGGCTGGTTAGCGGGGCCGGTGGTATGTCTTCGTTATGGGCCAAGTAGGCCGAGACCAAGAAGAAGGGCTTTTCCTTCTGTTCCACCACTGTGATATCTGCTGTGCTGTAATTAGGACAAAGAAATGCATATATACTTCTATTGATTAGAATGCATGCCCGAGGTTTACCTTTGTTCCGTGTGTAAAAACGGTTATAGTTGCTGCTGTTTAGCCCTTTAATGGTATCTTCATTGACCCAGGGCTCCTGTACTAGGCTGATGTCTATGCCCCCTCGTTCATGAGGGTTGTCAGATTCGCTGTAGCACTCTTCGAGTGCTGCAGGTTTATCTACACGCATCTTAAGTTATTGGGCATCTCGGGTTTCTTCGATGCCCACATTCCTTAGCAACTGGCTGACGTCGTCGACCTCTTCCGTGTCGTCTTCGTCAGCCGCTTTGTCGCCTTGGAAGATTTTTAGTCTGGCCTTGCGGATTCCGAAGCTGATTTTGTAGTCAGTCTTCTTCAGATCCTCAATGGACTCATCACAAATGGCCACTAGTATTGTCTTGCTTGCTTTATTCGGTTTTTCCTCCTTGATTAGCTGCAACTCATCTATACCAGGTATAGATTTGTTCTGCAACTTAATGCACATCAGGAGTTTTTCGCCTGGCTCCTCTAGAGGGGTAGTTAAATGCGAGTACCTATCCCTGGCGGGTATAAGCCTTAATTGGAGGCCTACAAAGGCGTTGCTAATTTTAGCAACACTACCCGTCAGGAAATCTAGCGAGGCCTGGTCCGCGTTGTTGATGACTCTGTAGCCCCTGAGGGTCTCAGAGGAGTCAAACTCCGGGTGAAAACTCGCAGGATTGTCGAGTACAAAGCTGAGCACCATACTCGACAATTTGCCGTCGATCTCCACCTATCTTTCCTGAATTGTGCTCGGGGAGGAGGAATTTCCGTCTATGATGGCCACTTGTAGGCTATCCCTGGCTACATCGCAGAAATACCTTGCCGTTGTTGTACTGTTTTGTTCACTTTCACTCCGCCTAGGTTTTTTGGGCAGAGTTTCTGGTAGTTCTGTAATGGAGCGATTCCTTTTTTGTGAATTGGTCGGGTGCTTGCTCACTTCTAGAGGTTCTGATTGCTTCCTTTTCAGGAAGCTTTCATATTCCTCTAAATGGATTTGAGTCGCTTTGTTTCCGCCTCATCAACTGGGGTGCCGGCTGCCTAGTCTTTAGCTATCTTTCACAGTATGAAGACTGCTCTCTGGTACCGGTTTTTCCTCAGGTGATTTTGGGATTTTTTGCGCTTTAGCCGCCAGTGAACTTTGGTTAGTGCTCATGGCAGCTTTGGAGGTGGACGCTTCCTCCCTTAGATTTGTTGTTTTCGTCCTCTTCGGATTCCGTTATCGTATTCCTATAGGTCATGTTGTTTCCCTTAGTCTTCGCTGTTGTCGTCAATTTGGTTGTAGTTGTTGTATTGTTAGTTTCGTTCATATTTGGTCCCACGAGTAAGCCGGAAAGGGTTGGTCACTCGTCGGCAGAGCCGGTATGCGTAGAGAAAGCATTTAATACCTCCGACCTCGCCCGGGCATCGGAGAGGACCGTTCGCGATCAGCTATTCATTACCGCCCGCTAACCATTCAGCCATCGGTACGGGTACCTCATCACCTTGGCTTAGAGTGGTGCTGGTGCGGCTATCCTCATACTTTCACATTGGGAGGTGGGCGTAAAAACTAGGGTTTATTCATTCATATCGCTATTGTGGGAATTATGAGGTGTCGCTCTTAGTTTGTAAGAGTAGAGTGCGTTACCTTTGGGATGCACACTTTACTCTTACTTAAACCCTTCGCCACGACAAGGCGACCAACATCAAAAGAGGTTAGTCAGTGTATATCTATATACATTCTAAGTCATGTACATGTTTTCCAAAGCGTATTAAATGACGATGAGATAAAATGAGTGAATTCATGGAAGAAAAACATATTATAAAATTGATGTACTCATATAATTTTTATCTAGAATTACGTTAATATCTCCATAAAAGGATTTGTACAGATCTAATTCTAATATATAGTAAAACTTCCAAGATATTATGCTTACCATCGTCAAATTTATGTCAATTGTAATTCAAATAATGCAAAGGTGTATTGCTCGTGATCAGTGCCGATGTGACAACGTTTAAAGCGATTTAATTCTGATACACTTTCTAACATGGAGTCATCTGCGGTGTTACGCTATAAGGTTTTGCGAATGGATATGCGTACCGAAAGTGAATTGTGTTACTACAGGCAATCGGTACTCTATAATTGGCATACCTAGATAAAAGTATTGAGCGGCACGTTAACTCGTTAACACCGACGCGGCATCTCTAAGTAAAACGGCAACCTTATTCCAAATTATCACGTAAAAGAATTAATTTCTTAATAATACTTTCATTCATTAGGGAATTATACGCATCGGACGTCAAAAATTATTTAATAATGCTTTGTTAAAATCAAAATTTTCAACCCTCAGCGTTTCCGCTCCGTTTATTTAGATGCGCCGTACAAAAGCTTTGACATGAGGATTTTTTGACAGTAACGGCAATTGCGCTTTTATTTATGGACGGCTGTAACACATTCGCATTGTAAACGAACTGTACGGTTTTTGCGTTGGTACATTTCTAATGTACTAGGCATTACTGGCCGAAACGATGGAAAATGAAAACAAAATCAACAACAAAGAAATGTACAAAATAAAAGGACGTACATTATTCAATTTGCGTATTTCTTTAAATTAGTTGTGACAGTTTGAAATGTAAAGTGTATAAAAATAGATTACTAATAATGTAGAATATTATAAATGAAGATAGATGACGAATTGGATATTAAAATAAATAACTATCAGATCAGACAAACAACAACAAAGAAATGTAAAAAATAAAAGGACGTACATTATTCAATTTGCGTATTTCTTTAAATTAGTTGTGACAGTTTGAAATGTAAAGTGTATAAAAATAGATTACTAATAATGTAGAATATTATAAATGAAGATAGATGACGAATTGGATATTAAAATAAATAACTATCAGACTTCAATTTCATTGAAATAAATCCGCGTTATTACACCGTTTGAAAAATATGGTAATTGTTCAGCAGAGCGGTTTTTCTGCTTTAACTCTACCTCAACAATAAATAAGACGCATGCGGTTAAAAACAAAATTTTTTTGTTTTTCATGAAAAAACGCCATATTTCGCGGTGTTAAACATATACTCGACATCATTCACTTGAACTTTTTATCATGTTAAATATATGGGCCATTGCATCAATTGGCGACATGGTTTTGTACCCGTGGTTCTCCGATTTTGACCAAACTTTAGAATATCATAATATAGACCAGAGGAAGAATATCTGTTAACTTTTTAGTGGTCAAAGTTGCTCCACTGTTTTTTGGCGCGCAATTCAAATTCCGACCTAACACAAAAATTTTTAATTTTACCTGTCTGTTTCTGATTGGAAAGCCTTTCATTGTTATTTTTTATGTTAAGACTTGGAATACATCTATTAGAACAAATTTTCTTTTTGTTATGTACATTCATGTGTTGCATATTAAACAGCCATCAATAAAAAATCTTCAACACTTGCACAATGCACGTATTAAAGTGACAGCGAGCATATACAAGACTGTCCATTTCGCTCTGAACGTCATCTGCACGTATCTCATTGCACCAAACAGATTTTAGAGTAGCGATATAATTTAACACCGTTCATTGAAATAACGAATCGTACCAAGTACAAAGAATGAATGAAGACATAAAGTGATATCAATATAAACTAACATCATATTTTTATGAACGAGAATTCTGATTTCTTCATTAATTAAATTCTAAGAATACAATTTACATATTTGCCTCCCTCACACAACCTTCTAAGCGAAAAGACTGCACCGTATAGCGACAACTTTGCTTTTTTTTGCAGTTCATGGGATCAAAGTCCCATATTTTTGAACACTGATTCTTATGCAAAATTGAACGAGGAATCGAATGAAAAAGTGAATTTTGAAAAAAAAAGTTGTTAGAAAAGCACAAAAATATGTTTTTTTTTGTTTTTGATTTTTTTTTGGGTTTTGAAAATATCTTTATCAGAAAGCTGAGATTTTTTTACATAAAATTGGATAACTTCAAAATTTTTTTTACCCAGTTTTCAGGTCGTTAAAAAATAAAACAAATGGTAATTTTTGTGTTTGAGCGGATTTTGAATTGCGCGCCAAAAAACAGTGGAGCAACTTTGACCACTAAAAAGTTAACAGATATTCTTCTTCTGGTCTAAATTATGATATTCTAAGGTTTGGTCAAAATCGGAGAACCATGGGTGCAAAACCATGTCGACAATTGATGGAATGGCCCATATACTTTTAATCATTAATTGACACATTTCTATTCATGCTTTTTTAACACCGGCGCAGTTGATTTTTATGTATTTATTAATTGACAAAAGCTTTAAAATCCTTACAATAAAACAATTACGGCAAGTTTATGCATGATATTATGGAGCTACTGTACATTCAAATGGGTACTATTGATTCATGCACTGATTGTTTTCGAATTATCGATACTCTCGATATTCGATTGAGAACGATAATCGACAAAAATCAAAAATATATAATAAAAAAACTGTATCATTCATTACAACTTGTCCCTTAAAAGACCACAAGAACAGGAAAAAGTTCGACACAAAAGAACTATGAACCCCCCGGTGTTGGACCGACTAGGGGTTTTTTTTTTAAGCGCGGCCGAAGGCGGCGAGTGCAGAATGAAGGTCAACACAAAAGAACTATGAACACCCTGCTAGAAAAGAGTTGTACCTGATAAGAAACCAGGTACATCCCTGTTTCAGACCGACAAGGGTTTTTTTTTAATATTTATATTAAGTACGAATATCGAATTTCATTCGTTAATTTTATAGCCCCGACAGGCGACAGCGCTATTTTGCATTAGCGGGCTTAATTTACAGTTACTTGCGCATTTGACCCATGTTAATGCAAAGTAGTAATGCATAAGAATTCCGTGCATTTAGCTGAATTTACCTAATTGAAGTAGGCAACACTGCTCAAAAATTGGCCGAATTTTTGTTTTTTTTGACAGATGTTGCTTGAAGTCTGCCGTCTCCGTTGCGTTTGCAGCTTGAGTGGTAAGCAGTTTTATATTGCTAATTAAATTATGTGCAAGTATATTAACAAAAACAAGTTTTAATATTTAGAAGGCAGAAAATAAACAACGCACAGTATGCTATCCGTTTTTCCAATATTCTTAACTTTTTCGCGCAATTTTTTCGCATTACAATCAATTATTGCTTTTAATTTCACTATATTATCTTTTAACGTAGTTAATAATATACGAATTTTTTCCTTAAAATTATATTGATTTTCCAAAAATACCAAAATTTCTATTAATAATTTATCTTATTAATTTTTATTTCGTTTTCTTTTTAAATAAATAACCAAATTTCACAATCAGCTGTCTAAATGCACAAGCCGTCTGTCACCATAAAATTTCAATGCGCATTAGCATTGCTTAATACGCATTAATTTTGCTCGTCTGTCAGGGTTATTATTCTCTAACGTATTGTAACATTTTTATCAATTCTCGTTCAATTCTCGTTCAATCTCGAATATCGAGAGTATCGATATTTCGAAACCGATCACTGCTTACAAGTATATCAATAGTGCCCAAATGAATTTCAAACAGTGGTGCCATGTCGAGCGTATATATCGTACATAATCATTCAATTGTTTATTGTTCTTTATTACAAAAAACATATGGTGAAAGTAGATTTAAAACAAAAATTTTGAGATATTTCGCAACAAAAGTGGAGCATTTTTCAGAAAAATCGCTCTACTTCAGTAAAAACCAAAAATATGATTAAAATTCAATATGTTTATTTGTCGCGTCGTTCTCTTTCTGACATTTCCTTTTCGTTGCAAATTTAATTTTTTTGTGTTAAATTTTTTTAACAGTTAATTTATATTTCCTTTTCCTCGTTTTATGTTCTTTTTCATACATTAGATTTTCAACTTTTCCTAATAAATGAAATACTTTTTATAAATATAAATTACAAATAAGAGCTACGAACACAAATGATGCATCAAAAAGTCGTTAAATGTACAAGCTTACGCAATATACGAGTGCTGAGTGCATTTCAAAGATAAAAAACGCATGCGGTTAACGCAATTTCCAATTAGCTTATCGCCTTGCAGAATTTCATTTTCGCTAAAGCGAGCATTTTCTCTTGAGCAATGCCTTCCAGAGTTAATCCCCGTGAATATTGTTAAATGCTTCAAAAGGATGATGCAAATCAAGGACCATTTAACGAAACTTCTAATACCAAATTGAGGAAGTAATAATAACAATAAGTTTGAGTGTAAAGGGGCATTTTATGCAATTGCAGGACCCAAAAGCGAGGTGTTGTGTATAAATGTTTAAAAACTATTTAGTGATGTGATCTGAATAATAAAGCAAGCGTGAAATTTACAATGCATTCAGAAATTATGTATTTTAATTTGTGAAGTTTTAGACTTTAAATTGGAATATCTCAAAAACTACAAGTCTCCTGTGGCTATATGAAGAACATTCTCTAACCGCTCATGCCCATTTTATTCCCGAATTCGGAGGAAGATATACTAAAGATTTCCCCTCTTGGTTCTCTTTTTACAACATTAGCTACATTTTTGTCGGTAAAAGCTGCCCACTTTACATATACCATTAAGACATTCCACACTATGACGTATATTTTGGTAAGTATTGAGGCAAAAGTATGCTTGGATAGTGTCGGTTTCGGTACATACATTGGTCCTAAAAATATGAAAAGCTTTCGGAGTCTTTATTTGTTATAAAGTTAGTTTCAACATAAAATACTCATGAATGCTTGAATTATCTATTATTATAAAGAGAAAAAATTGGTTCAAATTTAAAATAGTATTGTGTGGACGTAAACGCTGGTCCCGTTTCGAACTTTTTCGAACTACACTGAACTAGATAGTTAGACTACATCTTTCAAGCAATTGCTGGGGAATGAAATTTTGTTTAATTGTTCACAGGCCACAGGCTATTTTATTATTGTAATTAATAATAATAACCCAACGATTACCTTCCCCCCGCCCAACCGACGCACATAGGAGCATTTGGTCTCAAAAATCGGACAAAATTATTTAAAATGATTTTATGAATAAAAATGCATTATTAAATATAATAATGCAATATATTAAAATAAAACAAATAAGAAAGTACTAAGTTCGGGTGCAACCGAACATTTTATATCTATATATATAAAAATGAATGCCATTTTTCGTTGTGACTTTATAACTCAAGAACGGGCTCACCTATCCAAACCAAATTTTTAGGCTTTGTTTGGACTATTCAGTAGATGGTTTGTGTTTTGAAATTTTAAGAATCGGATACCAAAAGGTGGACCCGAGTAACCCTAGGATGTGTTGGTACAATATGGGTAGCAAATGAGAGCTGTTGATGATTTCTATAGTATAGAGTATTTTTGATGCCGCTCCGTGACTAGGGTCTCGAGGTATTGGCCAAAATGTTTCAAAAATTTACCACACATATGTTACATTTTTTTATTTATCTCGTACCTACTTGGAAAGCTGAAAAGCGCTCAATGTGTGGTGAAATTATTTTTAAAAACACACCAAAAACCCATTTATTTGGTCAGATTCATCCCACTTAGCCAGCGGATTATACGTTTTCATATTAACATACATACATCAATAATAGTTTAATCATTTACTAAACGATTTGTTACCTACTTAGCTGCGCTCTTTCGCTCTCCAAATTTATGAACTTTCGTCTTAACTAGCATACTTATTATTCCCACCTACAAACTTAATTGCATTATATTTATATCAACATGTCGGTATGTATGTAGCAGGCGGATCGACAAACAAAGTAGGCTTTGAAAAGACATCGAACTATATTACGGTGCATTTATTTTGCGTAGAGAAATACATGAATATTTTGTTTTTTGTAGGTATATAGAGCTTTGACTCTTAGCATTAAGAAAATTCAAATTAGGAGAATATATGACATTGGAGTGTAAACATCGCTGGAGCGTTTTCTTTGACCCCATACGTTCAGTAGTGTCCGAAATTACCACGGTGCAAAATTATTAGTTATTATATTTTTTTTTAATAATTATTGAAGTTTGGGTGAATTTGTGAAAAAGATAAATATAGCGCAAAGCGAATTTCCGAGCAAAAAACGGTAAGTTTTGAACTGTTGAAGTGAATTACACGAATGTATGTGTTTCCTTATTTGAAAAAACATAGGGTGTACCACTATTAATGTAGGCATTTTTTTTATTTAATTTATTCTTTTTTTATTGAAAGAAAAATGCCACGACCCACACGAGGAAATATATGTCGGCGAACGCGTCATGCAAATGTTACGGCATTACAAAGGCGATCACAGACTCCAGATGAACGAGCACAAGCTAATGCATCGCAGCGTGAACGTAATGCACGAAATAGATCTGTTGTACCTGAAATTATGCGTGCTGCTTTTAATTACAACAGTCAGATTAATTACAGTATGTACGGATATATTGGAATAATGGACGCAATATGTCCACATTGTGATGCGGCTAAATTGTGCTAATGGCAAAGTGAGATTGCCACCATTAGAAACTCCACCCGAACCATTGTCTTCTTTAATTTTTGGGACTTCTGAAAATTCGAAGCACTTTTTGAGTCATATTCAACAATCAAATTCGGCATTCCAAATGACTTATTTTGGTGCTACTAACATTATTAGAGATAATTTTATGCCGACGTTTAAGGTAAATACTTAAACAGGATTGTCCCAATCAATCTGAATCATAAAAGTATTCTATAGTTTTAAAAATTATTATGCAACATATACCTAAAATTGCACACATGTTGCAGATTCAGAGCCAAATTTATCATCAAGCTGGTTCGTTATTGCCATATCCCGACGCTGATTATCAATTTTTGCAAATTTATTTTATTGGTGATGAAAATCGTGAATTGGATAAACGTTCTGCAATTGCTTTGAATACAAGACGAGAAATTATTTGTGAGCTACAAAGGTTTTTCCATCAGCATAACGCATTAGTTCAATTGTTCAAAATTGCTCTCGATCGTATGCCCTCTGATCATCACAAAATCGTAATAAGGGCTGATAGAACACCTTTTGGAGAGCATGAAAGGCGATTCAATGCACCGACAATTGATGAGGTTGCAATTGTAATTCATGGTGAACAGTTTCAATCGCGTGATATTATACTTCATCGTAAAAATGACAAACTGCAACGTGTTTCGGAACTTCATCGTAGTTACGACGCATTACAATACCCAATATTGCATTGGAAAGGTGACGATGGCTATAATATAAATATACCAATGATTGATCCACGAACAGGTAAATAATATTTTCAGTGTGTTGACATTTCATCATTTGTAGAAATTTTTTAAGTCACATTTTCCACTTATTTGAAGGTCTACATGTACAGAAAAAAGTTAGTGCCATGAATTTTTATTCTTATCGATCGATTGCTCGTCCACAAGAACAAAATTATATCTTGAGATGTCGTAAACTATATCATCAGTACTTCGTTGATATGCATGTCAAAATAGAAACAGAACGTCTTAATTTTTATTCGTTTCAAACCAAGCAAAACTAAGATCTGAACAATATATTCATTTGCCAAAGATGCGATAGCGAATGATGCTAATATTAATGATTTATCGGACGTTTAACTATATTGCCATCTTCGTATATTGGTAGCCCACGGAATATGAACGAATATGCACAAGACGCAATGTGTTATGTAAGAAAATACTTGTCGACCGGATTCGTTCATTACATTTGACATGTAATCCGCAGTGGGATGACATCAAAAACAATTTATTTGCAGGACAGTCGACAACCGATCGTCATGACATTACTGCGCGTGTTTTTCGGCAAAAATGTAAAGCAATTATGGATTTAATTGAGAAATTATATGTATCTGGGGAGGTGCGTTGCCATATGTACTCCATTGAATGGCAGAAAAGGGGATTGGCGCACGCACATATACTAATTTGGCTGGTACATAAAGTAACTCCGGATCAAATCGATAACTTTATATCAGCTGAAATTCCTAATCACACTGCTGATCCTGAGTTATTTCAAGTTGTCGTTAAAAACATGATACATGGACCGTGCGGTGAACTAAATATGAATTCACCATGTATGATTGATGAAAAGTGTTCGAAACGATACCCAAGGCAATTTACTTCAGACACAATAACCGGCAGTGACGTATATCCGTTGTATCGACGTAGATCACCTAATGATAATGGCAAAACGGCAACCATTAGAATGCATAACCAGGAAGTTGAAGTTGATAATCGTTGGGTGGTTCCGTATTGTCCATTATTATCGAAAATATTCAACGCTCATATAAATGTGGAATATTGTAATTCTGTCAAATCCATTAAATATATTTGCAAGTATGTAAATAAAGGGAGCGATATGGCTATTTTCGGTGTTGCTGGTGAGAATAGAAATGATGAAATTACTCAGTATCAAATGGGTCGCTATATTAGTAGCAATGAAGCTGTCTGGAGGATTATGTCGTTTCCATTGCACGAAAGACATCCTGCGGTTGTTCACTTGGCTGTACATCTTGAGAATGGCCAACGTGTTTATTTTAATGTAACAAATTTATTGGAAAGAGCAGCGCAACCACCAGCAACTACGTTAACAGCTTTTTTCAAATTATGCGAAACTGATACATTTGCGATAACTTTGTTATATTCTGAAGTGCCTCAGTATTACACATGGAATGTGTCTTCGAAAAAATTTCAAAGACGTAAACAAGGAACAGCAGTTCATGGGCATCCTGGCATTTTCCAAACAGATGCAATTGGTAGAATATATACAGTACATCCAAACAATGTTGAGTGTTTTTATTTGAGATTGTTATTAGTTAACGTGAATGGCCCAAAATCATTTCAAGAATTGAGAACAGTCAACGGTCATTTGTGTGAAACATAACGTGAAGCATGCCAACTTTTGCATTTGTTGGAGGATGACGCTCATTGCGATTCAACAATTCATGATGCATCTATTTGGGCTCATCCTCAACAAATACGAATTCTGTTTGCCGTTATATTATCAACATGTATGCCATCAAATCCACTTGAATTATGGAACAAATATAAACATAATATTGCAGAAGATATTTTAATTCGTATGCGTCATCATGCAAGAAATCCTGATTTGTTGATAACTTTGGAAATGTACAACGAAGCTTTGATAATAATTGAAAATATGTGTCTACGGATTGCAAATAAAACATTAGTACAATTGGGTATGACCGCACCAAATCGTGACATGCATGATCTGTTTGATCGTGAGTTGCAACGTGAGCAGGAATTCAATTCTAATGATTTGCGTTTATTTGTACAATCGAATATAACCAAAATGAATATTCATCAAAAACATGTCTATGACACAATCATGCAAGCCATTTCCAATAATGCAGGTGGGTTATATTTCTTGGATGCACCTGCTGGTACAGGCAAAACGTTGTTATATAACTGATTTTAGCGACTATTCGATCGGAACTGAAAATTACACTGGCACTTGCATCTCGGGAATTGCTGCTACATTATTAGAAGGTGGTCGGACAGCACACTCTGCATTAAAATTGCCATTGAATATACAGGTGATTGAAACTCCAACTTGCAATATTTCAAGAAATTCAGCTATGGCAAAAGTTCTGCGATTAACGTCAATTATTTTATGGGATGAGTGTACAATGGCGAATAAAAAATTACTAAAAGCATTTAATCGAACAATGCAAGATTTACGTGGTAACCAACAGCTTTTTGGTGATGCTTTGATATTACAGCCAGGGATTTTCGACAAACATTGCCTGTCATTCCTCGGTCAACTCCTGCTGATGAAATAAATGCCTGTTTGAAGTCATCAGTTCTGGAGATATGTACAAAAATTGACACTGAACATTAATATGCGTATTCACCTACAAAATGATCCAGCTGCCCATGAGTTTTCAGAACAATTGTTACAAATTGGTGATGGCAAAATACAAATCGACAGAACCAACAGATTGATCACTGTACCGAACAATTTTTGTACAATTACGAAATCGATAAATGAATTGATTGAATGTGTTTTTCCAAATATTCTTCAGAATTACAGAAACCATGATTGGTTGACAGAACGCGCCATTTTAGCACCGAAGAACATTCATATCAATGCATTAATTTTCAAATTCAAGCAAAACTCCCAGGCGTAGTCACGACATATAAATCAATTGACAGTGCTATGAATCAAGATGAGGCAATGAATTATCCAACTCAATTTTTGAATTCATTAGAACCGGCTGGTATGCCACCGCATTGCTTGAATCTGAAAGTGGGTTCTTTGATTATATTATTGCGAAATATTAATCGAACAAAACTGTGTAATGTCACCAGATTGGCAGTGAAAAATTTATTGCCAAATTTGATTGAAGCTACGATCTTAACTAGTAAATCAAAAGGAGAAGTTTGTTTAATACCGCGTATCCCTATGATTCCAACGAATATGCCATTTGCATTCAAACGATTACAATATCCTGTGCGTTTTTTATTTGCTTTTTCGATAGCTTATAATTCCATAAATACCCTGTGAAATCGGGAAGGTCATATCTTGAATAGTTTTTGGATGGCAGCGTTCTAAAGAGCGACCGCTCGGAGGTGCAAACATTTACATACATATGTATATGTAAGTGAAAATTTAAACGCGTTTTTCTCGAAACGACATTTTTCAAAATTGCTGGCGTCATAACTCATCGAAAAACTGACCGATCGACTTCAAATTACAACTAAGGATTTTTGAATACATTTACTATATAATGACCCAAGATTTTTTTGATTGGTTGAAAATTGTCAATTTGGCATTAAAAACCGACCATTTAAACAAAAAAAAAAAACAAAAACGAATATTTTTTTTCAAAATTGCGCCATTTTGTTAATTATTGATATTTTTTAAAGATCGTGGGTCATTGTATATGAAATATCATTAATAAACTATTCAAATGTTTTTGTTTCAGCAACTCATTCGGCCGGAATCATGCCAGCGATTGGGGCACTTTTTTTTGGCACCTCCGAAGACAGCCCATAACTCCGTTATTTTTCAACATTTTTGTAAAAAAAATTTTTAAGTATACCTTATTACGTTCAAAGAAGTTGGAGATATTCAAAAGCGTAGTTTCTCTTGCAAAAATTCACGAAAATCGCCTAATTTTTCATGCGTCACACTGGTATAGCCCCAATATTACCGCAAAATTTTATTTGTGTACTGAAAAGTGAAAAAATCAAATGGAGTTTTAAATTGTGTTCCCAGTAGGAGTGAATGTAGTCCGATTTCGCTCATTTTCACAGAGTGACACAGGAAAATGTCACGTTCCAAATTTTGTTGAGATGGAGAAAATGTTTAAGCTTATATGTTAAGAGAAATCCTGTAGTTTACTAGGAAAAATAATTCATAGCTCGACCTCGCCCGACACTATAACAAAAACACTAATTTCTAAAACATTAAAAAAAAATTTAGTTTTTTTAATGATTCAATGTTTTTCCGAAAAAAACATAATAATAGATTAACTAAATTAATTTTTATATCATTCATATTAAATACATACTATGTTGTCCTGAATCCATAAAAAATATTTTCAAGAATTCCGTTCACGCAATAAAAAAAACCACTTGCAATTTCGAGAACAATGGAGAGTTTCGCCAATAAGCACGTGCGTTCTGAACGAAGTCTAGGTTCCGACTACTTGTGTGGCATTATAGCGACCTGAAGGTCATTCATTTGATCGGTTCATTGTAGAACGGTTATTTATGTAAGTACCAAAAAAAATCAATTTTGAGTACCATCGCTGAAGTTTGTAATTTTCAATTTTGTCCGGTCTTTGAGGGTAAATGCTCCTATGTGCGAGGTGAGATTTAAAACTGCCCAGGTACAGAAAGAAAAATTCCAACAGCTATGTTTTAAAATAACGCTATAATAAATGTTAAAGATTTTATTTGTTAAGATGATATAATATCGTTTTTACATTATTCAGTAGTGTATCAGATAAATCATATGTGCTGGACTTAGAATTAAAATCATGGCATACACGGCGAAAGGGATATAACTGCGAAGTGATCCATTCAAGAGTTTTATTAAGAATTTTCTGCCATTCATTATTGCCCTACGACTGGATAGTGTAGGTAGATTTTCAAGTTCTTAACGACTGGTGTCGAGTTAATTTAGAATCCCATTGGAAATAGCCTAAGGGAAAAAGAAAAAAATCTTTTGACCATAGAAACACTTTTCAAACTCCGATACCATGATTTCACACCACAGAGCCATATTCCAATAACGGTTTAGTAAACGAGTTTCAGTTACATACGGATCTCTAATTCTTTGAATTGTCGTTTAACAAAACTAAGCATACCTTTAGCTTTCAATAGCATGGTATTAACATGAATACTAAAATTATACTATGGGTCTAATAAAACTCCCAATTACTAAGTAGTCGTTCTAAAACTATAGTTTACCATATAATAAAATATATATCCTCTCACAGAACAAGAAGGTTACACCGAAATAAGGACTAACAGATGTAATAGCTTCCCACAAGACATATTTGAAATAAAATTCCCTTTGAACTGTTGTGGAATAAGAATTATGTGCATTTCAAATAACTTAATTTATAAAAGAAATATTTTGCATATATACAGAAAAGTCATTTTGGGGAGGTATATATGACAACGTTAAATAAATAAAGCAACTATTAACACAAATCCAAATGCACTTAAATTCAAATGAATCCTCCACAGGAACGACGACTTCTTCTGAAATAGAAGAACGTAATAAAAACAGAACACCTCCTCCGAATCTCTTCGGTTGATCACATTTGAATATTTGAAATTCGCTACAAAACTTGAGTTAACCTCGTTTTCGTAAATCAATTACGTTAATGACTAAAATTTTCGGTGAGCCGAGGACGTCGGCCGATTTCATAGAAGCCTTTGCGTGTCTGCAAGTCAACCTACAAGAATCAAGTTCATATACATTTCAAGCAAGACCACCGCAGTTCTTTGTCGTTGTGAACAGAATCTAAGGATTCACTTGTCAGTACAGCACATTTAAGATGGCAATCCGATCGCAAAGCCAACATGAAATAAAGCGATTTGACTCGGCTTTAATATTAGGTTAGGTAAATAGACTGCTATTCGTGAGATGACAAAAAATCCCACTTGGATTGCTGGAGACGCTTGCCCGTTATGATGCCCCAAGTACGGATCAAAAAGACCGCCGTATATCTACAAAGCTCCTAGAGCCAGCCACAAATTTATTACACTGGCTAATATCTATATATCTGCTGCTACCTTAATAATTCCAAGTATGTAATCGAAGTACGAGTTGATTTCGGAATGTCCCACTCTGAGATCTCCAAATCTCCCGAAATCGGAAGTAGTTTTTCACAGGTAACACCGAGAAAGTTTTTACAAAATTTTAATACATTATTTTTTAGAAAAATTTATGAAAAATGCGAGTTTTTGCGAAACATCGGCTAATTTTATATTGTAAAATAAATTTTTTTAAAAGGCTTGAAAATAACTCTCCATTACCTCATAACTGAATATTATGTACAGAAATAGTGTTCAAAGTGTTAAAGTTTCAGTAGTTTTGAAGTTATAAGAACCATCGACTTTAAAAACGTGAGTTGTGGGGAAAACGCTTTTAAGTTTTATTTTTATTTCATTCATAAACAGGGTATATTATGTTTAGCATGAAGTTTGTAAGGAATCGTCGGAAATCCTATAAAGTAAGTAGGTATTTGAATGGTCAGCGTGACGAGTTGAGTCGATTTAGCTACGTATGTTGTCTGTCCATTATTATATCTCTCGTTTTTTGAGATATCAATCGAAAATTGTGCACACGTCCGTTTCTCCCCAAGGAGCGGCTCATTCGTCAGAACCGTTAATATCGGAGCACCGTATTATAGCCATAGAAACTAAACGATCAAAACAAGGTTCTTGTTTGGTAAAATTTTTTAATATCTGTACGAAATTTGTAATCGGTTATTTTCTATAGCAACGCTACAATCCAAAAAAATATATTCAGAGCTGAGCACTAAAGCATATACACAGTAAGGCTTTTTGGGTTTAAAATTATTTTCCATTTTTAATTTTTTAAAGTAATTTAAAAGAAATATTGCATTTTAAATTTATAAAAAGTGTGAACCATTAACAGCTTAATAATAGACAGTGTGGGCTTATTCGAGGCACTCCATAACTGCGACAATGTTGCAGCCCTGATACTCAATTTGCAACACTGTTGCAGATGCTCAGCTGATACTTAAGCAAAATAATTGCAATATTTTGCGCGATTTGTGACCGAATGTGAAAGTTTAACCATGAATTTTGTAATAAATATAGCGATAGATACTTTTGAAAGCAGTGATAATAACTTGCTGATTAAGTATGGAAAAAATAGGACACAAAATTTTTTAAGAAAGAGAAAGTGGTTCCTCGCTGAAATTTCAAAAAAGAGAACAGTGACGAATATGACAAAGGTTTGGAAAACAATTCCATTGTACCATGATGATACATATTTCACGCATTTTCGCATGACTCGTGAAACATTTGCAGTTAGTATTGTTGTTTACTTTGTGGAAGTACCTAATAAATAAATTATTTTGTCTTAGGACTTGAAAAATGCGTTAGAACCATTTTGGTCAACACCACACGGGAAATATTCCTTGGAACATTCCTTGCACATGACTCTTCGGAAGCTAAGCAATAGTAGAGTCACATATCGTGAGCTTGCCGATAGATTTAATGTTGGGCAAGGAACTGCCCACAAACTTTTCCTCAAAACAATCAAGACAATCTGCAAACTTAAAAACGAAATATGTTGGCCGTCAGTTTTACAGCAGAAAAAAATAATGGAAAACTTTCAACCAAGTCGGAGGATGCTTAGATGGAACGCATTTCAAAATTAACACTCCTCAAACAGATGCAATTGGTTATTATGACCGTAAAGGAAATTTTTCAGCTATTATGCAGGTATGTACTTGGCTAATAGATCTGTTTTAAGTTAAGTGTTATACTATACACCCAACTCTTTTTTTACACGGTTTTTTTTACACGGATTTGAAGTTACACGGTTGCAAAAAAATAAATTTTTGTAAAAAATGTTTAATTATGTACGGTTTTAAAATCACTGTCTTGTAATTACGTGTATGTTTGTTTGCTTATTCCTTCATATAAAAATAGCATTATGCAACACTACATGTTCGAAAATTCCTATTCGGGATACAATAGGAACATTACACAACACTACGTAATGAATAGGTTGGTAATACTCTTCAGCTCTCCATTCGAACTTGTTGTTCGCTTCATTCTATATAAAATAAAGATTTCAACATTGTTTTTACCATACTTGGCACCATTGCTGAAATGAACAACATAGTAGTAACTGGAAAATCACTTTATTCGATAATTTTTACCTACACATTTTGTCCCCATGATATTTACATAAAATATTGCTTAATTGAAGTTTTTAAAGTTTATTAGCTCGCAATATTTTATCAATTGTTCATGCTATCAATTAGATTTGAACGTTTCTAACCTTAATAAGTGAAAAAATATATTTTTTCTTTAAATTTTTAGTTAAGCTTTAAAAATAAAATTTTTGTCCTCACTATAGTTAGCAAAATGTCCAAATTTTCAAAGATTCGTAAAAGGCAAGCCATTTCTTTGGAAATAAAATTAAAAATCCTGGACTGTCTGGCAAGAGATGAAGGTTCAACATCTGTGGGCAAGACTTTTGGCTTAAACGAAGCTACTATCAGGACCATTAAGAAAAATGAGAATGAAATAAGGAAATCTGTCATCAGTTCATCAAAACATAGTTCCAAAACATCGTCATACATTAGAGATGAAGTGTTAGTAAAAATGGAAAAATGTGTAGTGTTTTGGATTGAGGATTTGTTGCAAAAGAGAATACCTGTAGATGGAAATATTATAAAGCAGAAGTCACTACGAATTTATAAGCAACTGCAGATATCGGAGCCATCAACAAGTCGTCAAGACAAGAGAAAGGAATTTTCTGGTAGTTATGGACGGCTAACAGGATTTCTTAAAAGAAACTCATTTCATAATTTAAAAATTAAAGGAGAAATCGCATCAGCAGATGAGAAGGCAGCTAAAACCTTCCCAGCAGAACTAGCCAAAATAATTGAAGATGGGGGCTATGTCCCCGACCAAATTTTCAATGCCGATGAAACGGGTTTGTTCTGGAAAAAATGCCTTCCAGAACTTTTATAGCAAAATCCGAAAAAATTGCTAGTGGTTTTAAAGTTGCTAAAGATCGGGTAACATTTTTATTGTGTAGCAACGCTTCTGGTAATAAAATTTTAAAGCCTCTTTTAATAAACCGATCATTAAGGCCACGTGCTTTGAGAGGAAAAAACATTCAAGGCAGCATGTCTATTTACGGAATGGTTTGAAGAATGCTTTGTTCCTGAAGGTAAAATATATATGGAACAGCAATGTCTTGATTTTAAAGTGCTTTTGCTCATAGATAATGCGCCAAGTCATCTCGTTTTAGAGCATCCAAATGTTCAAGTAATATTTTTGTCACCTAATACCACTTCCTTGATTCAACCCTTAGATCACGGTATAAGTACTACGTTTAAGCTTTATTATATTCAACGAGCATTCCAACATATTTTAGATGCAGTAGAGAAGGACAACCTTACTATCGTTGATGCATGGAAAAAATATTCTATTTTGGATTGCATTACATATGCTTCAATGGCCAAAGAAAAGTTAAGAGTATCAACACTAAATTCCTGCTGCAAAGCACTTTGGCCAGAATGCGTAAAGAGTGATACCTCAGTGCCGCAAGCGTCGGTGGAGACTTCTAAAATTATAGCCTTGGCACACGAAATCGGAGGAGAAGGATTTGAAGACCTGCAAATTGAAGAAGTCGACGAATTAATGATAGATAAACCTCTAGATGATGATTTCTGATTGAATTAATAACAGATGACGGCAAAACAGAGAACAATAATAGCGATAATGATTAGGAGACCGAAATATGTCAACTAACTGCTAGTTTAATTAATGACGGTCTAACATTTGGTAAAAGTATGGTGAATAATTTCTTAAAAAATGATTCTAATATGAAACGTGCACTGAAATTCGAACGAGATATTAATAATTGTATTGCTTGGTATAAATATTTGAATAAAGAACTTAAAAAACCAAAAGTTCAACTTTCTATAAAAGATTTTTTAATAAAGAAGTCGACGGCGCAAAACCTTTCGGAAAGTAATCCGATAATTTGATGGATATCTCCAGTGATGATACCGACTTTAGTCCAGTTCGTCGCAAAAAATTGCGCTTGTTATCAAGTAGCGACGATTAATTATAGCTATGTAATTATTTTTTCTTTATTTCTATTCTAATTTTTCTGTTCTTATTTCTGGGTTAACAGATTTCTTTTGTTTTTTTGCTTGCTCTACCAATTTTTCACCTATATGAATTATATATTTTACGTTTTAATGCTCAATAAAATGCCATATGAACATACAATTTTTATGCATATCTGAAATTTTATAGTTTTCAACATTTTTTTACATGGTTTTTCGACGTAAATATAGTTCTTTATTTCATCTTACACGGTTTTCAGATGACATTGAACGTATCCCCCCTTTTACCATAGGAAACGCCTCTTTTTTTACACGGATTTTTGAGGAACGTATCTACCGTGTAAAAAAAGAGTTGGTTGCATATTCAATTATTTAGGCCATATGCGACAGTAAGTTCTGTTTTTTAGATGTGTTCATCGGCTACCCAGGTAGCTGTCATGATGCCAATGTATGGAAAAATAGTCCACTTTACAAAGGGATCACATCTGGACAAATAAAACTTGCGAAAGATGCAATTATTCTAGCCGATTCAGCATATCCTGTCTCAAGATACTTAATTGCTCCTTTAAGAGATAACGGACATCTTTCCAGAGAGGAAAAACAATTGGGATTTTCAGAGCTAAGTTCAAAATATTGAATCAAATTGATATGCGCAATATAGAAGACATATCAACTGTGATATTAGCTTGCGCAATTTTACATAATTTTATACTGCGAAGCGATCCGGTTCATTCTGAAGACAATTATACGAGTATGCCTGAAAATTTAGAAAATTCAAATGATCACGATATGATTGAACTACCTGAAAATATAAATGACACCAATGAAGGAATTATCAGACGAAATAACTTTAAAATGCTATTTATTTCATAGAAGTATTATTTCAATAATGTATACATATATGTACATGTCAAATAAATGATTAATTGATTGAAATCTTGTTATATCAGTTAATTTAATTAAAATCACCTACCCTAGTATACTTAACCATTTTCTGTTTCTTTTTTAATAAAACATTAACTAATTAATAAATATTTATTTTATTGAAAATAGGAACTCATTCTTATAATAATAATTAATTATTGTTCTCCTTTGATTTTTTGACACCTAAGCCCCCTTTCCGTAGACCAGGTCACATATATTAAATTAATATAAACATAAAGTTTATTATAAAATGAACACTTTATATTTTTGGCACAATCCCTCCAAAACTTGCCGCAACCCCAACATTGCTTTAATCCTTTCTTGTCAACCAGCAATTTTTCCTTTCGATCTTCATAGTTTCTTCGTGCCGAATATGCTCTTCCGCGCTTCTTGTTTAAAAAAAATCCAATGTTTCATATGCAATAGTTTTTGGTCGTTTTTTTCGACTGACACCTTCTGCATCGCTTTCTTCCCCGCACCTTTCCTCCTCACTCACTCCACTTTCAACTAAATATTGCAGTGAGCTCTGGAGGTTGCTTATGTAAGGCTCAATGAAGTGCCTATTTCAAAAATGTTGTCAAAATCCTTAAAATATTCCCACGTCGTGGCACCTCGACCTGTAGCGTCGTTGCGTTTTTTAATTCTCTTATACGTCGCAAACAAATTTAAAAATTTCCTCTGTATAAATTCTTTTGTTTGCGACATTTCCGGATTTATAATACGCATATTTTCGAGCACCTTACCCCATAGGACGGACTTTTTCCTTTTCCCGCCAGCAAACTCGGGCTCCAGGTCAAGTCGGGACCTTACTAGTAGTTTTGTAACCGGTGAATTTAACTTTTCACTGAAAATATAAATCACGATAATGTATTTTTCGATATTCAAGCGAATATAATAATTAATATACTATATATTATTAAATTCAACAAATACCACTTTTACTTACCCCCTTCTTTTATTACTATATACATATCAGAGAACGGCTTCCGTTGAGCGCAAAAATGTTCATGCACGATCAATACCCGAACTATCAGCACATTCGGCTCAAGCGCTCAAAATGGCATTCGTGAATATTTTCGCCACTGAGCTAAATTCAGCTCAATTGCGGTAAATTCGTTTGCTTGCTGAGTTTATTCACGCTCGTGTTGAAACAGCTCTACTCAAGAGTTCGCTCATTCGGCTCAACAATGATCGTGTTGAATGAAAACAAAAACACAAGAGAGCAAACTCAACGCCTATGAGCAAACTCAATGGGTATGAGCAAACTCAACGCATATGAATAAACTCACTGTGCTTGAATAAAAGCGCCGTCTCCTTAAGCGATTGGCAAATATTTTAAAATATTGTTACAGGATTGGCAGTATATATGTAAATCCATTCCAAATAGTGCCATCCTCTTTAATAATTTCAGATAATATATTCCAAACATGGCTCCTTCCCTTATGTCGAGCTGACAATGTGTAGGCGTTTGTACGTATTTTTTCTAAAATATCTTCTTGCTCCATATCGACGGGATGACAAATACATACTAAAATATAAGTTGTGTGCCAAATTCTTAGTGCAATGCATGTGACACATAAGCTGATCGCGAACAAAGCGTACAAAAACTATATACATACATACGAGAGAACTGCAAAACTCACTTTTTCCTTAAATCAGCTCATACGCAAAAGTTTCTATTCAATTCCAATCACTGAGCAAAAGTGAGCTAAACATTTCGTAAAGTGAGCGAGCATGAGCTAAATATTTCGTGAAGTGAGCAAACGTGAGCAAAGCATTTCGGACCGAAGGCTCACATTGTACGCGAATGAGCGATTCGGCAACATGAGCTGATTTTTACTCAACGCTGTGTTTCGCTCAGTGATTGGACTTGAATAGAAACTTTTGCGTATGAGCTGATTCAAGGAAAAAGTGAGTTTTGCAGTTCTCTGATACATATGTAAATATGTGTATGCTTTCTTCAATTTTGAATTGATATTCAGAATATTTCCTTGTCTTTTATATTGGCGCGCAGTACAAAAATTTTTGATGCAGAATGATGACATTTTGCGCGCATCAAGTGTCAAATTTTTACTCGCTCGATCGTCTGACTTTTGCATGAGTTGCGACATTTTTACATCGAATATGATGTTTGCGCAATATTGCGCCGTACTGCCAAGCTCGAATAAGCCCTATGCTGTGATATGATAAGCTAGAGATTCTGTCAGGGTTGTTAATTGACTTTCCCTTTAAGCATGAAACCTAAATGAAAATTAAAAATTTCCGCAAGTAATATTAAAAAATTTTTAAAGATTCAGCCATTGTAGTCCACAATGCCGATTTCTTTTACAATATTGGCAAAGGTTGCCTGCTATTGTGATTATAGAGCAACGTTCATTGATGGGTCGAAAATGTATTTATTTGTTAAATAACTTTGGTATAGTTCAGATCATATACCATATATGATGCCAAAAAATTTATGAAATATTACTAACCTTTTATCTGCGCAATACGATGTGGTATAATAAATAGAATTGTCATTGCAAATAAGTAATCAACCTGCAATGCAAAATAGTGGTATTTGTGATATAAGCAGTTTTCAAGAACGGCTCATACGATGGGCGAAACTACGCGTAGCTATGGTATAGTGTTGGGAGCTTTGGCATCTTGGTCTGCGGCTATACTATTCAATTGGGATCCGTTACTATTTTATTTAGTACATGTACTGACATGGTTTTTATCCGACTGGATACTACATTTTATTGTACAGGTTAGATTTATATATTTAGAGGTTAAGATTTTATATATTTTAAAACTAACAATTACATTCTATTGTATAAATTTTAGAATGGGTCATTATCATTCCATAACTTTGAATTTGTTGTTGGTTGGCTTTTGAGGGAAATAAGTGGACCTTACCTGTTCCTGCATTCGTTTTGGAATCCAGCAATAAGGTGGCGTAGGCCTGCAGTAAGGTGGAATTGCGTATAAGTTGCCGTCAGTCATTATAAATTTGAGTACAAAACGTCTACTATTATCATAGCATAAGATAACAAAACTATGTTATCTACATTTTAGTTCAAAGCTAGTGTTTCTGTTTTTGGTTTTCTAGGAATGTTAAATAATTTTAAGGTAGGGTGTATATTAGGGTGTCCCTTAAATTTCGAAGTGTTTAATTTTTTATGCATACCTTCTTAAAAGTTTTGTTTTAGCATAATACTATTTAAAAAAAAATATCAGCTCGTTTTATCAACGATAAAACTGAGCGCTGCAACCTGTAGCGACGGGTTGCAATTGCCATTTCGTATTTATGTTTCAGGTCATTGGAGTGCAATTGTTTAATGCATAAAGATGTCGGTTGAATTACGAAATGATAAACAAAATATTTTCCTTATCGGTTTGCCTAGCCATCAAATTAGTGGTGCAAAATTACCATCAAATCGACAAGATCTCGCTGTATTGTTTTATAATATTCGAGAACTAAAATTGACTGTCAGTGAAAGTGCAAATTTAGTGATTAGGGAGTGTATCATATATTGGGAAAAGGCAAGAATTCCCACAAAAGCATTTCCCAACTGCGTAAAGAAACTAATAGACCTATATCATTCATGCAGAGAACTGCAAAAAAATATCAAAAAAACTCAAGTTACGTTTAAAAATCGTAAAAATGATTTTAAGAATAATCTTGATAGCTTATTTGAAATCGCACATGCTAATGCTTTTGATATGATAAGAATAGAGGAAGACAAACTATTTCTGATGAAACAACGGGAGCCAGGTCGACCAGGATGTCTTGGTGGTGTGGACAGAAAGTTAGCGGATAAAGAAGAAAGAGCTAAGCAAAGACAGATAGGAGAAGAGGAAAGAAATGTCAGACATAGGGAGTTATTGGCAGTCCCATCAGCTTCAACAGCCATTAATGTAATAAACTCAGATGATTCAGGGGAAGAAGAGATTTTGGATACACAAAACGCAGTACAAGAAGAAGCTCCATGCACTAAAAAAAGAGGACGAAAAAATATTGTAACACCTAAACTTGTTGCGACATTGGATCGATGTCAACTCAGCATAAGAGACTCTGTTTACATTCTTCATGCAGTCGTAGAGGCACTTGGTCTAAGTAGCGATGATTTCACCATCAACAAGTCCTCAATTCAGCGAATTCGTATTCAGACTAGAAAATCCAGAGCAGAAGCAATAAAAGCTGACTTTCAGAACAATATACCTGATGTAGTAACAGTTCATTGGGATGGGAAACTTTTACCTGGGTTGGACGTGCGAATTTCAAAAGAAGAACGTTTACCAATTATTGCTTCATTTGACAATAGAGAACAGCTTCTCGCAGTACCAAAACTAGACAGTTCTTCTGGTAAGGATCAAGCCAATGCCGTTTCAATCGCCCTTTCCGATTGGAATCTTAATGAAAAAGTACAGATAATGTGCTGCGATACAACTGCTTCTAATACCGGCCGTTTCAGTGGAGCTTGTGTTCTTCTAGAGCAGATTTTAGAGAGAGAGTTGCTGCTATTTGCTTGTCGCCATCATATTTATGAGCTGGTCCTAAAATCTGTCTTTGAAATCAAACTGAAGCAAGTAACAAATAGTCCTGACATTCCCTACTTCAAAAAGTTTAGAGACAATTGGAAAAACATCGATTCTTATAATATTGAACTCTGCCTTGATTTCATACAGAATTATACTGCTGAGACTGATATTACATCCTTGTTGATGTATTATAAGGCAGAACTAGACAAATCTTTTGTAAGAGATGACTATCGGGAATTGGTAGAGCTATGTGTAGTATTTTTGGGAGGAGATAAAGAACGTAAAATAAAAATCAGATCTACTGGAGCTATGCACCAGGCAAGATGGATGTCAAGACCAATATATTCATTGAAAATATGTTTACTGCAGTCTCAATTTCGCATGAACGCTAATGATAAAAAGGCTCTGCAAGATGTTTGTTTGTTTATTGTAACATTGTATGTTGAACCATGGCTTCAATGCTCGGTGGTGACTAAAGCACCAAACCAAGATTTGTGCTTTTTGAAAGCATTGAAAGCGTATGAAAAAGTTGATGCAGCTATATCTAAAGCAGTGGTCGGAAAGTGCCGAGTGCACGCATACAAAAATATTCTTGCTTGTGAATGTGGCAAAAATACTCATTGCCGCTGTCAAATTGTACACCCAAAAAATTTTGCGCGCAAATAATATATATTTTTTTGAAAATTTCACAGAACACTTTAAAAATAACTGAGAAGTATTAGATATTACAAAATAAAAAATATCAGAACTGCTTTTCGAAAATTTGAAAAATCATTCCCTTGTAAGGGATAGAAGTCTGAAAAATGTTAAACGTATTTTGAATAATATTGGAAAAATGCACAAAGCTAATTCGATTCACCTCGCAGTGCTAGCGCACCATAAAGTGACGTGATAGGTCGCGTGGATTATATAAGTATGTACATATGTCATTTTCAAGCTTAAAAATAAAACACACTAATCCACATATTTGCTTACTTCTTTGTTTATTGTTTACTTCAGGTATTTTTCATTATAACTACGAAAAAAACGTAAATGTATGTCATTTCACTGAACTTATAAAAAAAAAAATAAAAACTTCAATTTGTTTATCATAAAAAGTTTATTTATATGTAATCCGCACAACGGCACGAATGCGATTACTTTGGCGGAGGGGTAAAAAACCGAATTTCCGTATAAATGGGGTATGTACGGATAGAGGAGCTTCTCCAGGGGAGGAATATCCCAAAAATAATGTAAAAATTACTAATATTTTTCAAAATATTCACTATTAAAAGTTCAATAATTTGCACTAAGAAAACATGGTATTTCTCTATGTTTCACAAAATTTTTTCAAATTTTTTACTTTGTATATTTAAATACACACTCCAAGCTTTGAAAAAAGCTCACATTTCACTTTTATTTTGCTATATTTTACCTAAATTTATTAATTTAAAAATCCCTTAGCACACTCATCACACGTAAAAAAATAACCCTGGTCGAGCGAATACCCGAGGTGACTGAAGTACTTTCGCGTAGTACTCCTCTCTACGTTGACGGCCATCGGCCGCTCTCTAAAAAAATAACCCTGGCCGAGCGAATACCCGGGGTGACTGAAGTAATATCGCGTAGTACTCCTCTCTGCGTTGGCGGCCTTCGGCCCCGCTCTAAAAAAATAACCCTGGCCGAGCGAATACCCGGGGTGACTGAAGTACTTTCGCGTAGTACTCCTTTCTGCGTCAAGAATGATAGAAAGATTGCGCAATGACGAGTTCAAATTTTGTTCGTTCTGCGCATCTACGTCACGGTTGACCAACTTACAATCAGCTGATTTTCAGTTGGTTGTTTTTCTTTGCAATAAGAAGCAATTTTGTATTGCAGGCATACAAAATCATGAATATCATCAAATTTAACATCAATATAAGTGAATATTAAGAAAAGATATCAATATAAGTGAATATTTTATAGTGAACATTTACCTACATATTCATTTAATTGAATTTTCATTGAATTATTTAAAAAGAGACAATCTTTGCTGTGTTTGTTTCAACCATATACATTTATGTAAATAAAAAGATTGAATATTTTGTAACCAAGTATCAATTTATTGTTTTATTTAATTTTCTTTTTTTACTAAACATATGTTCAATTATGTTTTTATTTAAGGAACGAATCCTAAAATACATTCTAGCTCTGAAAAATAATTCTTTTATTTTCGAGCTACAATTTACAAAATCACTTAAATCTATGTGTTTCTGGACATAATTTGTACATATAAGCAAATCATTACCATTGACGTCGTCAAATATTGCTTGCAAGGCTCTCAAATGCTCCATCAACATATCTGTTGGTTTTGAGAGTCCTCCTTCAGAAAGGTGATCCACCCAAGTATGGGACGAACAATTTTCGGAATTGGCACAAATTTCGGGGTTGTCTTTACCGAGTTTGTGGCAGATGTACCCTGCAAAATTCTCAAGTCCGTCGTTGTTGAGAATCTCCAAGTCATCATTTTTTTCGATTGGGTCAGTGGAATTCAGATCAACTGACACACGTTGAAAAATATTACCTACAAAAATATGATAAACATACATATGTACATGCGTATCAATAAATGGAATAAATTGTTAGTTATTATTATTAGTATAATTAGGATAAAAAACAGTGGTTAGTAATGCAAAAACTTAGATTGTATGTAAGCACATATTTGCATTTGTTAACATCAATACAATTTTATATAATAATGTTTTCTGTAGTTTTAGGTTTATAATACTCTGTACGTGTAATATTTTGATAATTACCGGTTAGAGATAAGTAATTTCCTTCCAAATCTGGTGTGTTGTCGACTTCAACATTGCCTTCTTCTGTGATCGCTCCTTCGTTGTGACCAAGTATATAGGAACGAAGCCTGTATTTGAACTCCTGCCTGTCAGGGTGATCGTGAAGACCGCCTTTTGACCTGATTACGCCAAAAAAAAATTCCAAAACGTCCTGGTTCAATCGACAGGTCAAAACGTAATCAATTTTGTGCTGCTGTCTTAAGTCATCCAGCAGCAATTTCAAAGCATTATTGCTTTGGAGTATACCTGTAAATCATAAGTAAAATCAAAAACTGTAGAAAATCAACTTATCTAAATATATATGTAGCTTGAGTATTACCTTTTTGGAATGGAAGCAAATTATTTTTACCAATAACTCTCATTGATGAAACCAGCTCCATCATCTGTTCCAGTACATTATTTGAATCCATTGTTTTAATGCGGCTTTATCCTTAGGGAAATGAAAAAATCTCCACTTCGTAGCAGTATTTTTACCATTGTTATTATTACAACCGAACACTGCACAGCGCATTTAAAAAATACAGAATTTCACAAATAATATAACACTTGAAAACACAATTCGAATTCACTTTCAATAGCGCGGGCGAATAATAAGTCAACCGTGACGTCAGCAAGAACAGCTGACTGAAAGCAAACATGTGCATTGCGTAATCTCTTTCTCTATCATTCTTGGATTTAGGCTGTCATAACAAAAGCTGCCACTTGCTAAAAACATTAAATGAAAATGCGTTTTTGGAAGTTTATATTATTTGTAGTAAAGTTATACGAATCTATGACTTCCAATATTCTAAATTTAAGAAAAAATCACATACAATCCGTGAAATAAATAAAGTTATGTACATATGTATGGTCAGACAAATAAGCAATGCTGCCACTCTTTTCCAGTAAATCTTCCTCAAATTTGGGAGATTTCAGAGGAATTAGGAAATCGCAGAGTTGATTTCAGCATATATTTCCTAAATGCAAAAAAAAATTTCATTTAGTCGCATTTAGGTATAGAATTTTGTATGGCTAATGCCCGGTTTCGCAGTCCATACTTAAGTTGTGCCTAAATAAAGTCTTAGCTAAGTATTGTTGCAAACTGAGTAGTCGTTTGCGTTTCACAGTCAATGCTTAATTTCTATAAAATTTTATTATGATATATGGCAACGTTATGGGCAACATATGTTTTACAAATGTCATTCATAAAAATATGTTTGAAATATTTAAATTATAACAGACAATACATAAATTTGCCAGGAAAATTATATCAAAAATTGATGAAAACAACAAAAGAACCCCAAATTTCATCACTAGCGAGTCGGAGCACCTATGGGAACTGAAGGAAAAGTATAAGCTGTTATTGAGTGGAAACGAACGGACACTTGCCCTACGCTACGAAAGATGTCGCTGAAAATTCAAAGCAAATTCAAAACAAAAATCAGCTGTTATTTAAGCATTGCTTAAGCCTCCCATTTTCAGTGCTTATGCCACCACATATTCTTTGGTTGAAGATTGGTTCAATTATTATTCTTCCGCGTAATTTGAATCCCCCTCGGTTATGCAACGCTACACGTTTGGTCATCAAAAAGTTAACAGGGAATATTCTTGAAGCAACCATTTTGACTGGAAATGATACCGTCAGAATCTACGATACCATTCAGCAGACTACAGTTTCCTATTCGTTTAGCTTTTGCCATGTCCATTAATAAGTCTCAAGGCCAAACAATGTCCATTTGTGGGTTAGATTTGGATAATCCATGTTTTTCCCATGGGCAATTATATGTTGCATGCTCACGTGTGGGAAAACCATCAAATCTATTTGTGTTAGCTCGAGACAGGTTAACCAAAAATATTGTGCACCAATTAGTGCTAAGTTAAACTAAAATGTTTATAATTCAAAAAAATAAATACTACTATTAAAAATTAAGAATTATCTATCCTAAGATTATAAAATTAAATGTTACATGTTATCAACTAACAATTTTGTAATTAACTTATTTGTTAAAAACTTGAATATAAAATCAAAAATGAACTATTTTATGAAAATGTGTGCTTATTATCAACTCTACCGAAATTTTCATCAATAATATTAAAAATGTTGACCTCAAGTTTAAATCTCAATCCCGTGGATTTTTATACCAGATATATACTAAGGTTTCCGTCTTTATTCATAAATAATAATTTCACTGTAGTGAATAGGTTACTACAACACAACAAATCTAAAAGTGAGGAAATGCTCATTCTGAGTATTCGAATGATTCAAGCCGATTTATCGTTCAAGTTCAAAATTTTACAGTTTCATATGTACATACATAGGTATGTATGTGGCATGTTAGCGTGTTGGAGAGCCATCTTCTTTATTTGTTTACACGCTACACAACAAAACAAAGAACGAACTTCGCCAAAAATATTTAAATTGATCAGAGACGTTATTCCCTGAATATATTAACATTCCATACAAATAAATGGCCTTGAACAGAGTTCAAAAAGCGTTTTAACTGTTTCAAATAAAATTGGGCGGGCGAAGTTCGCCGGGTCAGCTAGTATGTATATATAATATTATTATATAATATTACTAATACATGTATATAATATTACTTATTTGCTTAATAAATTTAAAAAAGAAAATATCCATATGCATGAATAGAGGAATTTTTGCGAAAAAGAGGAATTTCAGCGAATTGCCTTGTCATCAGCAGCGCTCCATTTCTTCGTAATTTTTGGTAAACAAATGAGGTTCAAACGAGTGTAAAATGTAATTTAAAAAAAAAAAGATTTTTTTAATAAAAAACCTGCTAAAAGTGTAAAATGTGGATTTATTTAAAAGATTATAGTGTAATTTAATTAATTTGAAGAGAATAATGTGAACAAAGTGGGTTTAACGTGGTAAAATAGCTTCTTGAAATGTTCGAATTTTGCGAATTTTTGAACTTTAAGGTCGAATATCTCGTAAACTAAGCGGTATATATAACCCTATGTAATTTTTAATCAGGAGGACTTTCTCTTTCCAACGGTACCTTCAAATCTCGGCGCCAAAGAAATCGGAATTGTGCCCGCGCAACCACTGCAGGGTTAAATATATGAATATTTAATTAAAAAAAATATTATTAATATTATTTGAAATTATAGGTTAACTTTGCGTTTACTGTTTGCACCTTAAGTTTAACTATTAAACAGTTCTTAAAATGTCATCTATATTTATATCAGTTTTGTTAAGTTTAATTCTCATGAGGTCTTATAAATTCGTGTCTGTTAAACGATTCCTATGTTTGCTTTTAATGATTTTTAATATAGAAAAAGCGTTTTCGCACATATAGGTGGTGCCAAACATTGAATAGAGCTTATATATTTCGGTTGTGCAATTCGGGTATTTTTTTTACATATTTGCTTCCAAAACTCCTTTCCCGTCGCCAAAGGTAATGAGACATCTTCTATCATTTGTTGTATTTCTTTTCTAATTGCAGGGCTTTGATTTTGTACATCAGAAACATAAGTGTTATTGTGAAGGTCTATAGCCGGTAATATTTTATTAAAATCTTCAAATATCTTGTTTATGTTGTGAAATATTTCCTCACTTGTTGTAAAGAATTTTTGAAATAAAGAATCTGAAATACATAAATTAAGTGATCCAGTTTTCGGCAGTGAGCTTATATTTTTATTTCTTAATTTTTCATTTAAAATTTGTAATTTTCTTTTGAAATTCTTAGTAATTGGAAATTATTCAAATATATGTTTATTTTCGCCCTGCAGTGCAAGATTAAGTTCATTAATCATATTACAAAAGTCAGTAAGGAATGCTAGTCTGATTAAAAAATCGCTCTCGCTTAAATGACCCGATAATCCTTTAGAATCTGGAGACTGATCCAGTTTTAAGAACTCAAAAATTTCGCATCGAAGTTCGAAACACCTTTCTAGACTTCTTCCTCAGCTAAGCCACCTTACTTCTGTGAATAACAGTAAATCACCGTAGTCAGCTTCAACCTCCTCAAGAAATGTTTTAAATTTTCTATGATTTAACGCATTTAACCCTCTTATTTTATTTATAACTAGCTGACCCGGCGAACTTCGCACCGCCTAATTATTGGAGGCATATTTAGTAAGTCACAAACACACGACACAATACTTTTTTAATTTTATTGAAATTTGCTGCTTTTAGATTTTTAGGAATATTAAAGAATTATAGTATAGATGCACAGCAAAGAGATGTTAACATTTCAAGTGACATTTTACCATAGACAATTTTTTTTGAGTGAATACTGACAAATATTTACACTATAACTATCAAACTACATCTGTCGTTTTTTTTTTTGACGATGGCCATGGTTAGGAAAAGAAGAAGAACTACATCTGTCATCGAGAAAATAAAGAATTCAAACAACTATAATATAGTTATAGTGAAGCTATATATCCCTCAACTCCTTAAAACGCATTGTCCGTTTTGTAAAAAGTGGAACGGTAGGAAAAAAATAATAATTGTCCAGATTGTATTAAATTATTATTAAGATGCGACGAATGATACAACATAATCGCTGTTACCTTCAGATTTTGTACCAGGTGTGGTAAGAATGTAGAACGAATAATACGCGTGAACAGGGCAAAAGCACAAAAAAATATATTAAAGCAAAAGCTGCTTTCTAAACCAAAACACGTTTCTACAATGCCATCTTCATCATCTGAGGAGACATTCTGTGAATTAAATTTATCGGCCGAAGACATACAGGACATTCAAGTTATTGAAGACAGCCAAAAGCACAACATCAAGAATGTTCTGGTGGATATTGATGTTATTGAAGACAGCCAGCAGCTCAACATTGATAATGTTCTGATCGAATCAGATTTGTCCGAGTCGCCTAGTACTTCCACCATATTATCATGTCCTGGCGAGCCAAGTGGTTCATAAGTAGATGGAAATAATGAGTTACTAATACACGTTGACATTAAGGATCCAAATGCACATATTATATACATATTAAGTCATTTATTTATATTTATACACTTTATATACAAAAATTTAAAATTTTCTTGGATGTGCGCGTTTTTGGACTGTGAACATGATAAAGAAATCTTTGCTTAAATTAAATACAACACAGTTATGGTCATATACAGTTAATTAATATAGTGCTTTCTGGTAGAAAATATTTTTAGTTTTTTTTGCGGTGCGCAAATAAATAAGGATGTTGGTTTTCCGACACGCGAACACGCAACGTATAATTGTCCATGTTCGAAACAGGGAAACTCTAAGTTTATTCCGCAAACTTGCAACGATTGGCCTTGCGATTTATTTATGGTCATCGCAAACGCCAGACGCACGGGAAATTGCAACCTCTTAAAATCAAATGGCAAATCCGTTGGAATCATAGGTATTCGTGGGATTAAGACATCCTCTCCTTTGTATTTTCCTTTCATTATTTTAGCTTCGATGATGTTATTCATGAGTTTCTTCACAACCAATCTCGTTCCATTGCAAAGTCGAGGTTGATTAATATTACGCAGCATGATGACAACTGACCCTACTTTTAATTTCAAATTATATGGTGGTAGTCCAGGCAAGTCTAATGAATTTAAAAATTCTGTAGGATAGTAGACTACGTCATCCTGGTTTGTGGCCGCGTCAACTGATTTGTACGTAAACAGCTCTCCTGGAAGGAAATTCTGAATGGTAGCATTGAGATCATCGACATCTTTGTTTTTTGCTGCCAATATTGCTCGTTCACTTAGCCAATCGTGGTTATAATATTGTTGTTTAATGTCCGGAAAAACACGCCGAATAAGCTCCTTTTTCGATTATGTGAAGTGACAGAAATCTGTGGGAAAAGTCATTAATCCGGTCGAGCTGTCAACTGTGACCTTACCATTGCCAATATCCAGCAACTGCTTCGAAAACACAGTCGCAGTTTGATCTTGTTGCAAAAACACTCGCATGTAAGTAGTTAATTGTAGTGTCTTTACGTGCCGCCACAAATTTGATGATTTTAGACATGCGTTTATTTCGTCAGCAACAGTCGATCGAGGAATTACTGGAAGAGTCTGACGAAAATCACCTGACAACAGTATCATAGCTCCACAAAAATGTTTTGGTTATCACGTAAACCTTTTAACGTCCTATCTAGTGCCTCCAGCGACCTCTTGTGGGCCATTGTGCATTCGTCCCAAATTATCAATTTGCATACTTGGAGAGTCTTCGCCATAGCGCTATTTTTGGCAATGTTATAAACTGGCGTTTCGTTGATATGCATGTTTAATGGTAATTTTAAGGCTGAATGTGCAGTTCGTTCGCCTTCTAATAAAGTTGCTGCTATTCCAGATGAAGCCAACGCTAGGGCTACCTCATTTTGCGAACGGATCTTTGCTAATAGCAATGAAATTAGGAACGTTTTCCCAGTACCCCCAGGAGAATCAAGAAAGTAAATCCCCGCAGACCCACTGTTTACAGCTTGTGTTAAACGATCGTACGCAATCCTTTGTTCTTCGTTTAATTGCGGAACAGTTGTGCGAACTGCTTCGGTCATAGCTTGAGTATCGTACTGGAGTTGTCTTTGCAACTCATGGTTTAATGCATCTTGCATAGCACGATTGGGTGCTGTCAGGCCCAAACACAACAATACTTTATTTGCCATCAACAAACACATATCTTCTATTATGATCAATGTGTCATTGTAAATCTCTGCCGTAATTTCCAATGTAGGATTCAAAGTTTCACAACGCACGCGATGCAACACATCCTCAGACATGTCATCCCAATATTTCATCCACAAATCATTCGGATTTGAGGGGAAACATGTCGATATTATAATCGCAAACAGTGTGCGAATTTGATGCGGCGATGAAGATATCATCCCAATGCGAATCGTTTTCAAGCAACCGTAATAATTGACACGCCTCACGGTAAGTCGCACACAGATGTCCATCAACTGTTCGCAATTGTTGAAAAGATTTCGGACCAGGAACATTCACCAATAACAATCTAAGATAATAACATTCATCGTTATTAGGATATACTGTATATATACGCCCTATAGCATCTGTGGCAAATACATTTTCATATCCTTCAAGTGGTGTTCCTTGTTTACGACGCTGAAAAGACTTTGATGATGCGTTCCATGTGTAGTAGCGCGGCATATCAGCATACAGCAAAGTGCGAGCGAATTGATCAGTAGCACAAATTGAGAAGAAACCTGTCAGTGTGGTCACAGGTGGACGTGCCGCTCTATCCACAGCGTTGTTTGGGTGGAAATACACTCGTTGTCCATTTTCTAAATGAACTGCCAAATGCAATACAGTGGGATGTCTTTCATGAATTGCAAACGAAAATATGCGCCAAATAGCCTCATTGCTGCTTACATAGCGACCCATCTGATAGTGAGACACTTCATCATTTGTGTTTGTTACTGCGACATGGCCATGTCGCTACCTTTGTTAACATATTTACATATGTACTTTATGGATTTCACAGAGTTACAAAATTCCACGTTGATGTGAGCTTTAAAACTTTTGGACAATATGGGCGAAAACGGCACAATCCAACGATTGTCTACATGAAAATCTTGTCCTTTTATCTTGACATCTACAGATCGTCCACCGTCCTCAACTGATCGCCGACGATACAATGGGTAACCATCGATTCCCGAGATGGTTTCAGCAAGTAAGTTCCTCGGGTACCGTTTGGAGCACTTGCCGTCGATCATACAAGGTGAGCTGTTGTTGAAAACTCCGCAAGGTCAATGTATCATGTGTTTAGTTACTATTGTATGCAATTTTGGGTCAACCGTTTCATCAGGAATTTCGGCTGAAATAATGGAATCAATTTCTTCTGGCCTTATTTTGTCAACCAACCAGACTAATATATGAGCATGTGGCGAACCACGCTTTTGCCACTCAACAGAGTACATCCAACAACGTACTTGGCCATACACACGATGCTTTGTAATGAAATTCATTAAAGATTTTAATTTTTGCTTGTAAACTCTGGCTGTGATGTCATGCCTATCAGGTGGTGTTTGGTTGTGTAGCAGTTCTTTTTTTATTTCAATCCATTGTGGGTTACAGATGAATGTAATAAATAGGTCTGGACGGCCATACTTTCAAACATAAGACATCGCATCTTGAGCGTACTCGTGCATGTGGCCCGGGCTTCCGTTGTAAGTGGCCGGTAAAATTGTTATTCTTCCTACATTATTTACATTGCCGTCAGCATTGATTGCATCGCGAAGATGAATGTACTCTTCAGATCGAAGCTGCTGTTGGTTAAGACGGATGTATGTCAATCTTTCAGTCTCAATTTTGACGTACATGTCCACTGCATACTGATGAAAGAGCCGTTGACACATCAAAATGTGATTTACTTCACCTTCACGGATCATGAGTCTGTATGCATAATAATTCATGGCACTGACTTTTTTGTGTGTATCAGCACCTGGAAGTACATATGATAAAAAAATACATTTATATATTGAACATATAAAATATTTTATTTTGCATAATCTAATTACCTGTTGTTGGATTAACCATTTTGATATTAAAATGGTACCCATCTTCTCCTGCCCAGAAAATTAATGGGTATTGTAAAGCATCATAAGCTCTATGCGTTTCATATACACGTTTCAATTCATTGTTCCGGCGATGAAGTACAATATCTTCTCCAACAACGACAATAGCCACTTCATCTATTGTCGGTGAATTAAACCTCCTTGCATGCTCTCCAGCAGGTGTTTTGTCGGCACTTATTACAATATTATGGCTGTCTGATGGCATCCGATCCAGTGCCATTTTGAACATCTTCACTAATTCATTATTCTCGTGAAGAAATGTTTGCAGTTGTTGGACAATGATTCGCTTGACGGTTGGATTATGACCACAACGTGTATCAACTTCCACATCTTGATTGTCCATAAAATAAATTTGCAAAAATTTATGATCTGCATTTGGCACTGGCAGCATTGCCCCCAGTTGGTGATGAATTTGTCTTTGTATCTGTAATTGTTTAAGAACTGGTTAAATTAATTGTGATACAAATACAAATTAGAATTTCACTAAAATAATTATGGTATACTACCTTGAAAGTAGGCATGAACCCGTCTTGTACTATATGCGTTGCCCCAAACGATGTCATTTGGAAGCAATTATTATAATTTTGGATGTTAGCCAAGAAGTGTTTAGACTCACTTTCCATTCCATTAACTAATGAGTGTAACGGTTCAGGTGGTGGAACCAATTGAGGCAATTGTACATTGCCACCAGCACAACATAATCCTGCAGGTTCACTACTGTACTTTAATGTTTTACAATGTTGACAAATGATTGACATTTCTCCAATCGTCACAGATTTGTCGGCACTATAATCAAATTCCGGATCGTAGGAAAATGCTCCTCGTTCGAGGTTTTCAGGAGCATTGCGTCTGCGGAATCGATTAAATTCGTTATCCCGTGCTCGCTGCTGTTGTGATCGCTCCATTCTCCCCCTATCCACTTGATAGTTATTTACTCTTGAACGTAATTCTCCCATACTTGTACGACTGTTATCATTATCAGCATCTCGCTGGTCATTAGTGCGGTTGGAGCGTAAAGTAGCTCGTTGCACATTTACACGACTTCAACGACCTATATCAGGTCGTTTTCTTTTCCTCGGCATTGTAAGCAGCGAGAAGAAAATCACTTTTAGCAGTAATTCAATATTTCTCCAATTAAATGTTTCCTTTTTTTAACATGAGATGACAAAACCAAGGATGTTAAAGTAGGAGCGCAGCAAAAAGTCTCTAAATGTATGTACAAAACAATGTAACGTTCGGATACACGTGCTTTTTACATGAGATGACAAAACCAAGGATGTTAAAGTAGGAGCGCAGCAAAAAGTCTCTAAATTTATGGACAAAACAATGTAACGTTCGGATACACGTGCTTTTTGTTGTTTTATATACAAAAATAGACCATGTAACTTCAGTAAACCCACAGACAACTATGTAAATAAAATACTTGGAACATCAGATTTAGATTCAAATAGACATTTATTTATTCACTGTTCACGTCTGCACACGCTTGCCTCCTACGAAAGACTTAAAACTTACGACAGATGCCGATCGCGGCATACCAAGCAATTACACACACATATGCATATATACACATATATGTTTATTCTCTCCAGTTTTCATCATAGGAGACTTTTGCCTATTCCTTCTTACATTATAGATTTACAGTGCTTATGTTCAACACACCTCCTCAAAAGTTTCAATGAAAAAAATTTTAAATGTTATTCAAGAGTTACAAAATTTCTTATACGACGAGCATGTGCTTTCTGGGGAGATACAATTATTCATGGTCCAGCATTTGCTGCAAGGATTAGGAAAACCCAGTAAAACCTAATCAGACCATTCAAAATTAGTAATACTAATAATTATACATAATAATATAAATTCATATACTAAGTTTAACATATTTTATAAAGTTCAAAAATCTTAAGTTAAATTAATTTTAACATATTATATCTTCAAAAAAATTAAATTCATGAAAGTTTTTAAAGATCCAAAGCTAAATTCATTTTAATATATTTTATATTGAAAAATTTATGAATTGTTCAGAATATCCATGTTGTGAAAATTAAGTTTATTCATTAAGTCCCAGTTGCTGCCGTAGTTGAATGAATCTGGCTGTAGCTAATGGTTTTGTCAGGACATCAGCCAACTGCATTTCTGTAGGGATATACTCAAGAGATATAAGATTACATTTGATTTGTTCTCTAGTAAAGTGGTATTTTATATCTATATGCTTTGTTCGTTTATGGCAAGTTGGATTATTGGCTATGCTTATGCATCCTTGGTTGTCTTCATAGATATTTATTGGCTTATCCAATTTAAGTTTAATTTCAGAGATTAACGACTTCAACCATAATGCCTCTCTCACACTTTCAAATAATGCCATATATTCTGCTTCTGTCGAAGAAGCTGCTACTGATCTTTGTTTCATTGTACACCAACTAATCAAACAACTCTCAAACATTTTAAATAGAAAGCCAGTTGTACTTTTTTTATCTGTTTCACTTCCTGCCCAATCAGAATCTGCATATCCAATAATAATATTTTCGTAATTAAGATTTCTCTTAAAGGTTAATTTTAAATCAACCGTACACTTTAGGTACCTCAGAACTCTTTTTAGGCATTGCCATAGTTCCTTATTATTATTGTTTGTATAGCGACTCAGTATGCTTATTGATGCACTTAAGTCTGGACGTGTACATAACATTATGTACATTAAGCAACCAATCACGTTTCGACATGGTGCATCCATCAATTCATCTGATGCTAAATTTTCATAGTTTATTTTGCTGGGAAGTGGTGTACTGACAGGTTTACAATCTTGTACTGACAGGTTTACAATCTTGCATATTAAATTTACTTAACACATTATTTATATAAGCTGATTGACTCATATACATTTGATCTTCTGTTCTCTCTATTTTTATTCCTATACAATATCGAATATCTAACAAGTCAATCATTTTGAATTTACTCATTAAATATGATTTAAATGTAGACATTGTGACAATATTTTCAGTAACTATTATAACATCATCAACATATAATAATACATAGATATTTTTAGAAATATCTTTTTTGTCTTTTATGTAAATACAACGATCGACTCCTGTATTTACAAACCCTACTTCTTTTAAAGAATCCTCAAACATTTGAAACCAGCACCTAGCTGCTTGTTTAAGACCATAAATAGCTTTATTTAATTTACAGACTGTATTATCATTATGTACTAACCCTTCAGGAACTCTCATATAAATTTCTTCTTTTAAAATTCCATTTAAAAATGCTGATTTTACATCCATATGATGCATTTTTAAACCATATTGGTTTGAAAGCGCTAGCATTAAGCGAAAACTAGATATTCGTGCAACAGGTGCAAATGTTTCATCATAATCTGTTAAGTATTCTTGGGTAAAGCCTCGTGCTACAAGTCTAGCTTTGTACCTAACTAAATTACCACATTCATCTTGTTTTATTGTAAACACCTACTTGCAATCAACAATATTTTTGTTATCGAGTTTTGTTACTAATGACCAAGTATTATTTTCAGAATGTGATTGCAATTCATCTTGAATTGCTTTTTCCCAATAAACTCGATCACTTCGATGTTTTACTTTTTCATAACTAGTTTTAATACTATTGAAACATGTGTGAGCATTCATTAGGCATTTTTCTAATAATCTATATGACAATTTAGGTTTATCTTTTAATCTTTCACTTCTTCTGATTACGTCAGAATGTTGCGAGTTATCTCCAGTATTTATAACTGCATCGGCATTGTCTAGATTTATGGAATTTTCACTAGGCTGCTCATCTGTATTTAAAATATCAGATTCATCAATATTTCCTTCCATTCCCAATGGAATAACTGACTCCTCATTCTTTGTATTCTCACACAAAGTTTCAACTGTTTGCTCTTTATCCGCATTTTCCAACACAGAGCCTTCAACTTGATCATTACTTTCAAGTTCCATGACAGAGTCCTCAAGCTGTTCAGGACAGCTATCTGCAGTCCTAGAATTTAAAACATTCGTTTCATCCACCACAACATCTCTAGCTGTCATAAACTTTCTTTATTCCACATTCCACAATTTGAGACCATTTAGTTCATATCCAACAAGTATACACTTAATTGACTTCTCATCAAATTTTCGCTTTCTCACTTTATTGTGAACATATACTGTTGAACCAAATATCTTAAGTTATTTCAAAATTGGCTTTTTGTCATGCCACATCTCATATGGTGTTTTCGTTACGCTATGCAATGATCTACTTGGACTTCTATTTATGAAGAATGTCGCTGTTAAAACAGCTTCACCCCAAAATTGTTTACTCATATTAGCTCCATTAATCATTGCCCGAGCCTTTTCAGTTATCGTTCTGATCATTCGCTCAGCTACACCATTTAATTGTGGAGTGTGGGGAATCGTTAAATGATAACTAATGCCTTTTTCTATACAGAACTCTCGCATTTCATTAGAAAGATATTCCCCACCATTGTCAATATATAGGTTTACTACTTTCACATTAAAGTGAGCTTCACCTTTTGCAACAAAGTCTTTAAACATAGAAAATACATCGGACTTGTATGTTAATAAATAAGTCACACAATAATGTGTATACTGATCTAGAAAAATTACATAATAATTCTTATTATCAATTGAAGAAGGTGTTATCGGACCACAAACAACCGAATGCACTACAAATAAAGGTCGTTTTATATTTTCTTTATCTTTAATATTTTCAAACTTAAGTCTCGATTGCTTTCTATTAATACAAGCCTCACATAGTTCAGTATTTAACTCTATTTTCTTTATTAAATGATTATAACTAAATAAATCATTACGTTTAACTTCCATAAATTTGCCAAGACTAATATGCCCCAACTTTCTATGCCATAAACAATACTCAGCCTTGTTTTTAATTGTTGATAGATATATTTTATGATTTAATTGAAATTTAATAACCGAAACGTTATACTCACATATATATCATATACAGCTTTTTGCATTTTCTTCACTGATAAGAGATTGTGCGGCACCTCCTTGCTGTATAGCACATCTTTCAAAGCAATTTCATTACCACAGCATTTCAGATGAACCATGCCTTTCGCTGTAGCTTTAATGCATATACCATTTTTCGCCGTAGCAATCTCCACAGGTGCTGTCAAGTCATGGTAATCAGCAAACAATGCAGCATCTTTGATGAGGTGATCAGAAGCGCCTGAATCAATTATAAACAAAATGTCGCTCTCTTCTGGCAAACTACTCATACTCCTCATCATAAAGTAAATCCTTGATTTGGTTGAGTATTTGCTAACTGAGCCTGTTTCTGCTTTTCTTTATTTTGATTATCTAAACTTTTCTTAAAAATAAAACAATCCTTTTTATAGTGGCCTGCCTTGCCATAATGAAAACATTTAGAATCTTGCTTAAAATTCTTTTTAAACGGCTGTTTCTTATTTTTAAATTTTTGGCTTTATTTTAATCTCATTATTTTCTTTTAAACTAACAGCCTGCAATACCTTACCACTCGTGTCCTTACTGACTGTTTTTAATTTAATTTCGTGATCGAGGAGACGGGTTTTAACGAATGCTAACGTTAAATTACTCTCTGATAAGGTTTCGATCGCTGTTATTACTCCATCAATACTGGATGGAAGAGTTAAAAGTAAATGGGATACCTGGTCCATCTCATCCATTTTAGCACCTGCCGCAATTAAGTTTGTCACTAGCTCGTCAAATACATTAAAATGATTTAATAAATTTGTGTCGCCTTTTAACCTCAATGCCAGCAGTTGCTTCCTGATTGATAATTGTGAAGCTAAGCTTCTGCGCTCATATATAGCATCTAAATTTGCAAATATTTGTTTAGCGCTATTTTCGGAGTTTGCAAAAATTAGAAAAGAATCATTACGATATTCTATAATTATATTTTTCGCACTGCGCTCCTTCTTTTGCCACTGAACAGTTATTTTTTCTGCACCTTCTCAACTACCTCTAATAATTCACTTTCTTCTAACAAAGACTTAACACGAAATTTCCAAGTTGAATACTTATCTCCGTCGAATGGTTTTATGTTTCGTTTTGGGTTTTCCATTTCGATCAGCAAAGAATAACGGCGTAGCAAAACCACAAAACGTCTGGATGTATATCACTGTGTATACACACAAACAAGCAAACCAAGTACAGTTCAAGCTACGTTCCAAGAAATGCCAGCTGTGTGTAAAATGCAATACGCAATGCGCAATATTGTGAAATTCAAACGTTTATGTTTTTATGTGTGTCTGCAAGAATGCAAATTATAAATCACAATATTTATCTATTTACTGCAACTCTTTGCACAGCCACTTCACTAGTCCACACTTGCACTTATTTTATTAATATTACCAAAGAACAAATTAAATAACCGCCATATGTGTCTGGGCCCATAACCTGTTGTTTTATATACAAAAATAGACCATGTAACTTCAGCAAACCCACAGACAACTATGTAAATAAAATACTTGGAACATCAGATTTAGATTCAAATAGACATTTATTTATTCACTGTTCACGTCTGCACACGCTTGCCTCCTACGAAAGACTTAAAACTTACGACAGATGCCGATCGCGGCATACCAAGCAATTACACACACATATGCATATATACACATATATGTTTATTCTCTCCAGTTTTCATCATTGGAGACTTTTGCCTATTCCTTCTTACATTATAGATTTACAGTGGTTATGTTCAACACTTTTTACATGAGATGACAAAACAATGGAACGTTTGGATACACTTATTACAGGGCATCTCGACAGGATAGAATTTATAGAATACTAACTGTTATTGCCATTGCCAAATCTGTATGTGGGCATTTGCTATCATGATATAATCATTTCCGCAAAAGCGTAGGGTAGATAGGTTCGAGATGATGTAGCGTATGCTTTGAGCCCTTGAAAAAATAATTTTATCATTTGCGAAATGCCGTCGGGTAGGTAGCTGATGTAGGGCACGTTTTGAGCTCTTGAACTCCTTAAATATTTTGTGTGGAACATAAAAAAAGGATAAATATCCTTTTGTTTACAAATGTATTTTTGGAAAAAATAAGATAATAACAAAGGATAAAAATCCTTTTTTTACAAATGTATTTCTGGGAAAAATAAGAATTTATATTTTTGGACTACTATATAATAATTGTGGCATAACTTTTATATACCAATTAAAATAATAAATTTAAAATGAGAAATGATATTTTGCTTTATGCTTGTATAAGTTTATTAAATTTAAGACTTCCCAACCCAATTTGCATAATATTTCTATAAATTAACAATATTATACTAAATATTAAATGTTATTTTGAAAATGTACTTTATCTATATCTTCTATATAAATAAAAATGAATTGTTGTTCGTTAGTCTGATTAAAACTCGAGAACGGCTGGGCCGATTGAGTTGACTTTGGTTTTAAAATGTTTGTCGTAGTCCAGGGTAGGTCTAAACGGTGAGCAAATAAGGAAAAATTACGAGTAAGATAGAGTTAAACGACAATTCCATTATTAATTTCCCATATAAAAGTTGACCACTTACTTGCTGTCAAACATTTGACGGTATTTGTACTCTCAGTTCCACTCGAATTGAAGAACGCATTAAAACAAGACTTTTGAATCGACAACATAATATCAACTTTGCTCATAACATCGTGTCTTTAAATTTCAATTTCAAATTTCAAAATTATAAATACTAGCTGACCCCGCAGTCGTTGTCCTGCGTGAATTTATAAGCTTTGAAATGAAAAAAAATGAAATTATATTGTGTCGAAAATGATTTATTTTCGTTTTTTCTACATTTTTTTAGTGTAGCGCAGCTTAATAAACATGTTTTTTTTTTGATTTCTGTTCTGGTGCGTAAACATACAAAGAAGATGGGTTTCCAACTCGTCAACACACCACATATATCTGGCCAATTTTCCCTGTAAATTGAATACGTTTGAAATGAAATGGCTGTCCTTTGTATTCCTGCGTCATTATCAGTCGGGTTCCATTACACAGTTTCGGCGCATGAAGATTGTGAAACATAATAACGACAGATCCAACTTTGAGACGCAAACGATGCAATGATGGTATGCCACCAAGGCTCTCCAAAAAATTTGGAAATTCCACTGGATAATTTACGGTTTCGTCTTTCTTGTCAAGACGATCGAACGATTTATATGAGCGCAAACCTCCCGAAATTTGACTTTGAATCTTCCAGTTTAAGTCATTAACATCGGTATTTTTGGCAACTAAACTTGCGCGTGCACTCAAGCAATTGCAGTTACGATAATTTTGCCAATGTGCGGATAAACATTCGTGATGAGTTCATTTTCCGTTGAAGTGAATTGACAAAAGGGATGTGAAATCGATATCAAACCACTGGAAGTATCAACCGAAATTTGCCCATTTCCAATTCTTAGCGAATACAATGTAAAATGTTATCGTCAATGTCATTTTTTCGTATCCCATAATTAACGCGAATTTGAAGGCTGATATGTCGAAATGATTTTCGCGAAAACTATGCGAACTTCAGTGGCATGCGAAGTAATTATTGCATTGTCCTTCGTCTGTTTCCAGTGATTAGCATGTTCCAGAAGACGCAACTGCTGGCATGTTTCTCAAAAAGTTGCCCACACTGTACCATTCACAATACGCAATGACTTAAATGAAGTTGAACGGCGAGACGCACAACAGTCGGAAAACTTTCATGAATTGCAAAAGTAAACATCCTACAAAGCGCTTTATTGCGGTTCACATATCAACCCATTTGATACTGCTGATCTCATATTGTTCAATGCTAATAACCGCTATGTTGTTTCTTTGGTGACGTGCTTGCAAACGTATTTGATCGTTTTCACCAATCTACAATATTCAACATTGACATGAGTTTTGAATGTGAATTAGACAAAAGTGGCGAATATGGTACGATCCATATGTTTTCAACTTCGATGTGTTGTTAACGTCGATATTCACGACTCTAAATGCTAAATGTTCTGCCATTATCGTTTGGTGAGCGACGCCGATACAGTGAGTATCCATCATTTCCCATTTCCGTTTCCGAAAGAAAAGCACATGAGTAGTGTTTCGTGGATTTATTGTCAGACATACAAACTAAAGTGGGATTGTAAGGTTCCCAAAGTCCATGAACCATATTGGTTTTCACCACTTGTTGAAAATAATTTTGGATCTATCTCTGAATCAGGAAGTTCCGCTGAAATGATTTCATCAATTTGATCTGTTGTAATCACCATCCGCATTCAAAGAAGAATGTGTGCGTGCGGCAACACGCAACAGAATACATTCAGCATCTAACAGCACAATATATACCATAGGTTGCTTCAAGATAAAGACCGTCAAACATCGCAGCTATTGTTTAAAAAGTCGTGCTGTGATATCATTACGATCGCCGGAATAAAAAAGCAAGCGACCACAATTGAACGATTCAAATAATTTACAAATCAAAATATTAAAAAACAAAACAAACAAAAATTGAAAAAAATGTGTATGAGAAATGTCTATTTTTGGAATTGTCCAATTTTCCGACTTCTCCTCATGAAAAGTATAAAGTATTTGTTTCTAAACCTTTCCCGATCCACAACAAATAACCTTTAAAAATTTCATCAACCGTTCTCTTAGTGTTACTAACAGACAAACATTCATTATACTCTCGCAACAATGTTGCTAAGGAGAGTATTATAGTTTTGTTCACATAACTGTTGTTTGTAAGTCCTAAAACTAAAAGAGTCAGATATAGGGTTATATATACCAAAGTGATCATGGTGACGAGCAGAGTCGAAATCCGGATGTCTGTCTGTCCATCCGTCCGTCTGTCCGTCCGTCTGTCCGTCCGTCCGTCTGTCCGTCCGCCCGTGCAAGCTGTAACTTGAGTAAAAATTGAGATATCATGATGAAACTTGGTAAACGTATTCCCTGGCTCCATAAGAAGGTTAAGTTCGAAGATGGGCAAAATCGGCCCACTGCCACGCCCACAAAATGGCGGAAACCGAAAACCTATAAAGTGTCTTAACTAAGCCATAAATAAAGATAATAAAGTGAAATTTTGCACAAGGGATCGCATTAGGGAGGGGCATATTTGGACGTAATTTTTTTGGAAAAGTGGGCGTGGCCCCGCCCCCTACTAAGTTTTTTGTACGTATCTCGGAAACTACTACAGCTATGTCAACCAAACTCTATAGAGTCGTTTCCTTCAGGCATTTCCATATACAGTTCAAAAATGGAAGAAATCGGATAATAACCACGCCCACCTCCCATACAAAGGTTATGTTCAAAATCACTAAAAGTGCGTTAACCGACTAACAAAAAACGTCAGGAACACTAAATTTTACGGGAGAAGTGGCAGAAGAAAGCTGCACCCAGGCTTTTTTAAAAATTGAAAATGGGCGTGGCCTCGCCCACTTATGGACCAAAAACCATATCTCAGGAACTACTAGACCGATTTCAATGAAATTCGGTATATAATATTGTCTTAACACCCTGATGACATGTACGAAATATAGGTGAAATCGGTTCACAACCACGCCTTCTTCCAATATAACGCTATTTTGAATTCCATCTGATGCCTTCTCTGTGTAATATATAGTACATTAGGAACCAATGATGATAGCAAAATAAAACTTTACAAAAATACGGTATTTGAAAAATATGTAAATGACGTATAATGAAATCTCGATTATCACTCTATAATGCGAGAGTATAAAATGTTCGGTGACGCCCGAACTTAGCGCTTCCTTACTTGTTTTTATATACATATGTACATACATATGTATGTATGTAACGTTTGTATGGGAAAAAGAAGTAAAAACCATCTTTGAACTTCAACGATCAACGACCAACGCCAAATTGGTCCAGGCGTTATTGAGTTATGAGCGTACATACATTTTGGCGATTCATTTTTATTTATATAGATAGTTAATGTGTTGACATGTTTGATGGTGCCAACCTTACAGTGTTACCAACTCTCAAAAATACTTATAATAACGGGGCATCTCTGCCTGTGCAGACTCCACATTGCTCATTGCTTACTAGATATAGAATACTACATAGTTTGACATATATGGTAAGCTAGAAGCTGTCTCTTCAGCAGTTTAACAGCGCAGTTTTCATTTATAAGAAAATTTCGAAGAGGCAACAAATACCATTACCACATATGCCGACGGCATTTTAATTTTGGTAATATGAAAATTAGAAGAGCGAGTTAAGACGGTTGTGTTATATTATAAAAATAAAGTACATTTTCAAAATAACATTTAATATTTAGTACATATAATATTGTTAATTTATAGAAATATTGTGCAAATTGGGTTGGGAAGTCTTAAATTTAATAAATTTATGCAAGCATAAATCAAAATATCATTTCTCATTTTAAATTTATTATTTTAATTGGTATATAAAAGTTATGCCACAATTATTATATAGTAGTCCAAAAATATAAATTCTTATTTTTCCCAGAAATTCATTTGTAAAAAAAGGATCTTTATCCTTTGTTATTATCTTATTTTTTCCAAAAATACATTTGTAAACAAAAGGATATTTATCCTTTTTTTATGTTCCACATAAAAGATTTAAGGAGTTCAAGAGCTCAAAACGTGCCCTACATCAGCTACCTACCCGACGGCATTTCGCAATTGATAAAATAAATTTTTCAAGAGCTCATAGCATACGCTACATCATCTCGAACCTAGCTACCCTGCGCTTTTGCGCAAATGATTATATCATGATAGCAAATGCCCACATACAGATTTGGCAATGGCAATAACAGTTAGTATTCTATAAATTCTATCCTGTCGAGATGCCCTGTAATAAGTGTATCCAAACGTTCCATTGTTTTGTCATCTCATGTAAAAAGCACGTGTATCCGAACGTTACATTGTTTTGCTTACATAAATTTAGAGACTTTTTGCTGCGCTCCTACTTTAACATCCTTGGTTTTGTCATCTCATGTTAAAAAAGAAACATTTAATTGGAGAAATAAGAAAGTAATAAGTGTATCCGAACGTTCCATTGTTTTGTCATCTCATGTAAAAAGCACGTGTATCCGAACGTTACATTGTTTTGTACATACATTTAGAGACTTTTTGCTGCGCTTCTACTTTAACATTTTTGGTTTTGTCATCTCATGTTAAAAAAAAAGAAACATTTAATTGGAGAAATATTGAAATACTGCTAAAAGTGATTTTCTTCTCGCTGCTTACAATGCCGAGGAAAAGAAAACGACCTGACATAGGTCGTTGAAGTCGTGTAAACGTGCAACGAGCTACTTTACGCTCCAACCGCACTAATGACCAGCGAGATGCTGATAATGATAACAGTCGTACAAGTATGGGAGAATTACGTTCAAGAGTAAATAACTATCAAGTGGATAGGGGGAGAATGGAGCGATCACAACAGCAGCGAGCACGGGATAACGAATTTAATGGATTCCGCAGACGCAATGCTCCTCTAAGCCTCGAACGAGGAGCATTTTCCTACGATCCGGAATTTGATTATAGTGCCGACAAATCTGTGACGATTGGAGAAATGTCAATCATTTGTCAACATTGTAAAGCATTAAAGTACAGTAGTGAACCTGCAGGATTATGTTGTGCTGGTGGCAATGTACAATTGCCTCAATTGGTTCCACCACCTTAACCGTTACACTCATTAGTTAATGGGATGGAAAGTGAGTCTAAGCACTTCTTGGCTAACATCCTAATTGATTCCAAATGACATCGTTTGGTGCAACGCATATAGTACAAGACGGGTTCATGCCTACTTTCAAGGTAGTATACCATAATTGTTTTAGTGAAATTCTAATTTGTATTTGTATCACAATTAATTTAACCAGTTCTTAAACAATTACAGATACAAGGACAAATTCATCACCTACTGGGGGCAATGCTGCCAGTGCCAGATGCAGATCATAAATTTTTGCAAATTTATTTTATGGGCAATCAAGATGTGGAAGTTGATACACGTTGTGGTCATAATCCAACCGTCAAGCGAATCATTGTCCAACAACTGCAAACATTTCTTCACGAGAATAATGAATTAGTGAAGATGTTCAAAATGGCACTGGATCGGATGCCATCAGACAGCCATAGTATACCATAATTGTTTTAGTGAAATTCTAATTTGTATTTGTATCACAATTAATTTAACCAGTTCTTAAACAATTACAGATACAAGGACAAATTCATCACCTACTGGGGGCAATGCTGCCAGTGCCAGATGCAGATCATAAATTTTTGCAAATTTATTTTATGGGCAATCAAGATGTGGAAGTTGATACACGTTGTGGTCATAATCCAACCGTCAAGCGAATCATTGTCCAACAACTGCAAACATTTCTTCACGAGAATAATGAATTAGTGAAGATGTTCAAAATGGCACTGGATCGGATGCCATCAGACAGCCATAATATTGTAATAAGAGCCGACAAAACACCTGCTGGAGAGCATGCAAGGAGGTTTAATTCACCGACAATAGATGAAGTGGCTATTGTCTTTGTTGGAGAGATATTGTATTTCATCGCCGGAACAATGAATTGAAACGTGCATATGAAACGCATAGAGCTTATGATGCTTTATAATACCCATTAATTTTCTGGCAGGAAGAAGATGGGTACCATTTTAATATCAAAATGGTTAATCCAACAACAGGTAATTAGATTATACAAAATAAAATATTTTATATGTTCAATATATAAATGTATTTTTTTATACACACAAAAAAGTCGGTGCCATGAATTATTATGCATACAGACTCATGATCCGTGAAGGTGAAGTAAATCACATTTTGATGTGTCAACGGCTCTTTCATCAGTATGCAGTGGACATGTACGTCAAAATTGAGACTGAAAGATTGACATACATCCGTCTTAACCAACAGCAGCTTCGATCTGAAGAGTACATTCATCTTCGCGATGCAATCAATGCTGACGGCAATGTAAATAATGTAGGAAGAATAACAATTTTACCGGCCACTTACAACGGAAGCCCGCGCCACATGCACGAGTACGCTTAAGATGCGATGTCTTATGTTTGAAAGTATGGCCGTCCAGACCTATTTATTACATTCATCTGTAACCCACAATGGATTGAAATAAAAAAAGAACTGCTACACAACCAAACACCACCTGATAGGCATGACATCACAGCCAGAGTTTACAAGCAAAAATTAAAATCTTTAATGAATTTCATTACAAAGCATCGTGTGTATGGCTAAGTACGTTGTTGGATGTACTCTGTTGAGTGGCAAAAGCGTGGTTTGCCACATGCTCATATATTAGTCTGGTTGGTTGACAAAATAAGGCCAGAAGAAATTGATTCCATTATTTCAGCCGAAATTCCTGATGAAACGGTTGACCCAAAATTGCATACGATAGTAACTAAACACATGATACATTGACCTTGCGGAGTTTTCAACAACAGCTCACCTTGTATGATCGACGGCAAGTGCTCCAAACGGTACCCGAGGAACTTACTTGCTGAAACCATCTCGGGAATCGATGGTTACCCATTGTATCGTCGGCGATCAGTTGAGGACGGTGGACGATCTGTAGATGTCAAGTTAAAAGGACAAGATTTTCATGTAGACAATCGTTGGATTGTGCCGTTCTCGCCCATATTGTCCAAAAGTTTTGAAGCTCACATCAACGTGGAATTTTTTAACTCTGTGAAATCCATAAAGTACATATGTAAATATGTTAACAAAGGTAGCGACATGGCCATGTTCGCAGTAACAAACACAAATGATGAAGTGTCTCACTATCAGATGGGTCGCTATGTAAGCAGCAATGAGGCTATTTGGCGCATATTTTCGTTTGCAATTCATGAAAGACATCCCACTGTATTACATTTGGCAGTTCATTTAGAAAATGGACAACGAGTGTATTTGCACCCAAACAACGCTGTGGATAGAGCGGCACGTCCACCTGTGACCACACTGACAGGTTTCTTCTCAATTTGTGCTACCGATCAATTCGTTCGCACTTTGCTGTATGCTGATATGCCGCGCTACTACACATGGAACGCATCATCAAAGTCTTTTCAGCGTCGTAAACAAGGAACACCACTTGAAGGATATGAAAATGTATTTGCCACAGATGCTATAGGCCGTATATATACAGTACATCCTAATAACGATGAATGTTATTATCTTAGATTGTTATTGGTGAATATTCCTGGTCCGACATCTTTTCAACAATTGCGAACAGTTGATGGACATCTGTGTGCGACTTACCGTGAGGCGTGTCAATTATTACGGTTGCTTGAAAACGATTCGCATTGGGATGATATCTTCATCGCCGCATCAAATTTGCACACTGTTTGCGATTATAATATCGACATGTTTCCCCTCAAATCCGAATGATTTGTGGATGAAATATTGGGATGACATGTCTGAGGATGTGTTGCATCGCGTGCGTTGTGAAACTTTGAATCCTACATTGGAAATTACGGCAGAGATTTACAATGACACATTGATCATAATAGAAGATATGTGTTTGTTGATGGCAAATAAAGTATTGTCGTGTTTGGGCCTGACAGCACCCAATCGTGCTATGCAAGATGCATTAAACCATGAGTTGCAAAGAGAACTCCAGTACGATACTCAAGCTATGACCGAAGCAGTTCGCACAACTTTTCCGCAATTGAACGAAGAACAAAGGATTGCGTACGATCGTTTAACACAAGCTGTAAACAGTGGGTCTGGGGGGATTTACTTTCTTGATTCCCCTGGGGGTACTGTGAAAACGTTCCTAATTTCATTGCTATTAGCAAAGATCCGAAATGAGGTAGCCCTAGCGTTGGCTTCATCTGGAATAGCAGCAACTTTATTAGAAGGCGGACGAACTGCACATTCAGCCTTAAAATTACCATTAAACATGCATATCAACGAAACGCCAGTTTGTAACATTGCCAAAAATAGCGCTATGGCGAAGACTCGCTGGAGGCACTAGATAGGACGTTAAAAGGTTTACGTGATAACCAAAACATTTTTGTGGAGCTATGATACTGTTGTCAGGTGATTTTCGTCAGACTCTTCCAGTAATTCCTCGATCGACTGTTGCTGACGAAATAAACGCATGTCTAAAATCATCAAATTTGTGGCGGCACGTAAAGACGCTACAATTAACTACTAACATGCGAGTGTTTTTGCAACAAGATCAAACTGCGACTGTGTTTTCGAAGCAGTTGCTGGATATTGGCAATGGTAAGGTCACAGTTGACAGCTCGACCGGATTAATGACTTTTACCACAGATTTCTGTCACTTCACAGAATCGAAAAAGGAGCTTATTCAGCGTGTTTTTCCGGACATTAAACAACAATATAACAACCACGATTGGCTAAGTGAACGAGCAATATTGGCAGCAAAAAACAAAGATGTCGATGATCTCAATGCTACCATTCAGAATTTCCTTCCAGGAGAGCTGTTTACGTACAAATCAGTTGACACGGCCACAAACCAGGATGACGTAGTCAACTATCCTACAGAATTTTTAAATTCATTAGACTTGCCTGGACTACCACCATATAATTTGAAATTAAAAGTAGGGTCAGTTGTCATCATGCTGCGTAATATTAATCAACCTCGACTTTGCAATGGAACGAGATTGGTTGTGAAGAAACTCATGAATAACATCATCGAAGCTAAAATAATCAAAGGAAAATACAAAGGAGAGGATGTCTTAATCCCACGAATACCTATGATTCCAACGGATTTGCCATTTGATTTTAAGAGGTTGCAATTTTCCGTGCGTCTGGCGTTTGCGATGACCATAAATAAATTGCAAGGCCAATCGTTGCAAGTTTGCGGAATAAACTTAGAGTTTCCCTGTTTCGCACATAGACAATTATACGTTGCGTGTTCGCGTGTCGGAAAACCAACATCCTTATTTATTTACGCACCGCAAAAAAAAACTAAAAATATTGTCTAACAGAAAGCACTATATTAATTAACTGTATATGATCATAACTGTGATGTATTTAATTTAAGCAAAGATTTCTTTATCATGTTCACAGTCCAGAAACGCGCACATCCAAGAAAATTTTAAATTTTTGTATATGAAGTGTATAAATATAAATAAATGACTTAATATGTATATAATATGTGCATTTGGATCCTTAATGTCAACGTGTATTAGTAACTATTTATTTCCATCTACTTGGGAACCACTTGGCTCGCCAGGACATGATAATATGGTGGAAGTACTAAGCGACTCGGACAAATCTGATTCGATCAGAACATTATCAATGTTGAGCTGCTGGCTGTCTTCAATAACATCACTATCTACCAGAACATTCTTGATGTTGGGCTTTTGGCTGTCTTCAATAACTTGAATGTCCTGTATGTCTTCGGCCGATAAATTTAATTCACAGAATGTCTCCTCAGATGATGAAGTTGGCATTGTAGAAACGTTTTTTGGTTTAGATAGCAGCTTTTGCTTTAATATATTTTTTTGTGCTTTTGCCCTGTTCGCGCGTATTATTCGTTCTACATTCTTACCACACCTGGTACAAAATCTGAAGGTAACAGCGATTATGTTGGAGCATTCGTCGCATCTTAATAATAATTTAATACAATCTGGACAGTTATTATTTTTTTCTGCCGTTCCATCTACCTTTTACAAAACGGATAATGCATTTTAAGGAGTTGAGGGATATATAGCTTCACTATAACTATATTATAGTTGTTTGAAGTCTTTATTTTCTCGATGACAGATGTAGTTCTTCTTCTTTTCCTAACCATGGCCATCGTCAAAAAAAAAAAACAAAAAAAACGACAGATTTAGTTTGATAGTTATAGTGTAAATATTTGTCAGTATTCACTCAAAAAACATTGTCTATGGTAAAATGTCACTTGAAATGTTAACGTCTCTTTGCTGTGCATCTATACTATAATTCTTTAATATTCCTAAAAATCTAAAAGCAGCAAATTTCAATAAAATTAAAAAAGTATTGTGTCGTGTGTTTGTGACTTACTAAATATGCCTCCAATAATTAGGCGGTGCGAAGTTCGCCGGGTCAGCTAGTTTACAATATAAAATTAGCCGATGTTTCGCAAAAACTCGCATATTTCATCAATTTTTCAAAAAATTGTGCATTAAAATTTTGAAAACACTCTCTCGATGTTACCGGCGAAAAACTACTTCCGATTTCGGTAGATTTGTTTGTTTTTATGACAATGAAAGCGGCACCCGTCGAAATAATCGGCAAATGCATTTATGTGAAGGTTGCTATCAGAATCCGGGAAATCTAACTCATTAAGGATCTCAGAGTGGGATATTCCGAAATCTTCTCGTACTTCGATTGCATATTTGGAACTATTAAGTTAGCAGCAGATTTATGGATATTCGAGAGTGCAATAAAACGGTCTTTTTGATCCCCTCCTGGGGCACCACAACAGACAAGCGTCTCTAGCAGTCCAAATGAGATTATTTGTCGTCTCACAAATATCAGTCTATTTACCTAAGCTAATATTATAGCCGAGTCAAATCGCTTTGTTTCATGTTGGCTTTGCGATCGGAGTGCCATCTTAAATGTGCTGTACTGACAAGTGGAACCTTAGATTCTATTCATAACGATGTTGTGGTGGTCTTGCGTGAAATGCAGATGAACATGCAGACACGCAAGGGCTTAAATGAATTAGGTCGAAGTCCTCGGCTCACCGAAAAGTTTAGGCATTACAAAACATTGTTTCAATGGTTTAATATCCTAAATGATTCTCAGAAATTTTCTAAGCACGCCCCTAAACGTAAAGGTTCATCCAATAAGAAGTGCCACTTCTTCTGTTCAGAAAAGTATTTCTCCTCCGAACATTATACTATAGATATTTCTTTACCTTGCCCTCAAAGTGAGAAAGCATATGTATAGTATATAGCATAGAAAGCTTAAGAGCATATTTCCTCTAAGGCTATGAAATGCGATAAGTTTTTATTATCAAAATAAATAAGACTTCTAATATAATATTAAAGGAACTAAATTATATTTAAACAGTACTAGTGGTAATTTTAACGTAACTGATTTACGAAAACGTGGCTTAAACCTTAAGTTTTGCAGCAAATTTCAAATATTCAAATGTGATCAACTGAAGAGATTCGGAGGAGGTGTTCCATTTTTATTACGTTCTTCTATTTCAGAAAAAGTCCACGTTCCTGTGGAGGATTCATATGAATTTAAGTGCATTTGGATTTTTGTTAATAGTTGCTTTATTTATTTAACGATATCATATGTATATACCTCCTTACCTACATCTTATCTCAATACCTTATCTGCATCAACTTTTAGTCCTTATTTCGGTGTAACCTTCTTATTCTGCCGGAAGATATATATTTTATTTTTCGATTAGTCTCCTCGCACCCACCTTTCGGAATTACAATAAAAAAGGCAACACACAATTCCGCCAAAAATTTCATCAAATATATTTTTCCTCTGAAGGATTTTATGTACAAGTCAATCAAAATTTAGAAGTTGAATTAAATTATTTTATTTTTCCAAATGAATTGAACAAATGAATGAAAATATTATTAACAAATTAATTCTTTTAAGTGATAATTTGCATAAGGCTGCCGCTTTATTTAGAGTGTTAACGAGCTAACGTGCCGCTCAACACTTTATTTAGGTATATACATATAGTAAGTAGTTCGTCTTGCCCTCGTTCACTGCTAGACCCATTTGTTTTGCTTCCTTATCCAGGCTGGAGAAAGCAGAACAAACGCCAGCATGTACACTCTTATGAAAGATTGCACCTGCTCGATTAAGTTCTGAAGCTCGAATTATTTTCTCCAGCAGCAGATTGAAGAAGTCGCACGATAAGGAATCGCCTTGTCTGAAACCTCATTTGGTATCGAACGGTTCGGAGAGGTCCTTCCCGATACTGACGGCTGAGCCGGTAATTCATCGGCCCCCGCTGCTTTGTTGTTCTTCAGACGGGTAATTGCTATTTGAACTTCTTCATGGTCGGGCAATGTAACGTCTGCTCCATCCTCATCGATTGGGGAATCGGGTTCTCCTTTTCCTGGCGTTGTGCGTTGATTGCCATTCAGCAGGCTGGAGAAGTGTTCCCTTCATAATTTAAGTATGCTCTGGGCATCGGTGACTAGATCACCTTTGGGGGTTCTACATGATTATGCTCCGGTCTTGAAACCTTCTGTAAGCCGCCGCATTTTTTCATAGAATTTTCGAGCATTACCCCCGTCGGCCAGCTTATCAAGCTCTTCGTACTCACGCATTTCGGCCTCTTGGCTGTAACAAGATAGTGGTCAGAGTCGATGTTAGGACCTCGAAGCGCACGCACATCTAAAACTATGGAGACGTGTCTTCCGTCTATCACAACGTGATGGATCTGGTTGGTGGCTTTTCGATCCGCAGACAACTAGGTAGCTTGATGTATTTTCTTGTGCTGGAATCTAGTACCACAGGTAAGCCTCAACCCATTTGGGGATGTTTCGTCCTGGAGGCTGAATTTACCGACCGTAGTGCCAAAGATATCATATACGACGACATTGACATAGTTCAGCGAATTAAAAGACAGCGGCTACGCTGGCTAGGTCATGTGGTCCGAATGGACGAAAACACTCCAGCTCTGAAAGTATTCGACGCTGCACCCGCCGGGGGAAGCAGAGGAAGAGGAAGACCTCCACTCCGTTGGAAGGACCAAGTGGAGAAGGACCTGGATACGCTTGGAATATCCAATTGGCGCCACGTAGCGAAAAGGAGAAACGACTGGCGCGCTGTTGTTAGCTCGGCTATAATCGCGTAAGCGGTGTCTACGCCAATTAAGAAGAAGAAGTGCCAAAGATACCTTCCTTGCCCACCCTAGCGTTAAAGTCACCAAGCACGATTTTGACATCGTGGAGGGGGCAGCTCTAATAAGCGCGCTTCAAGCGCTCATAGAAGGCATCTGTGGTCACATCGTCTTTCTCTTCCGTTGGGGCGTGGGCGCAAATAAGCGATATGTTGAAGAACCTCGCTTTGGAGCGGATTGTGGCTAGACGTTCATTCACCGGAGTGAATGATAGTACTCGGCGACGGAGTCACTCTCCCACCACGAATCCAACACCAAACTTGCACTCCTTTATATGACCACTGTAGTAAATGTCACAAGGACCTACTCGTCTTTGTCCTTGTCCCGTCCATCGCATTTCTTGGACGGCGGTGATGTCAGCCTTTATTTTCGCGAGGACGTCAACCAGTTGGGCAGCGGTACCTTCCCAATTAAGGGACCTGACATTCCAGGTGCATGCCCTAATATCGTAGTCCTTATTTCGTTTGCCATGGTCGTCATCAAAAGGGGGGTTTCTCTTCCGAGGATGTTGGTAATTTTTCATTGGTATGAGTTTTTACGTGGCGGGTCCCAAACCCAGCGCACAAACCTGTGGAGGGATGTTTCGCCTTCTCACTTTAGCTCGCCTTCAAACGGATGTCGTGAGCTGCGTGAGTCATATGTAAAAGAATCGTTTCTGGCCACTCCCAAGTGAATGGCGATAAGAGAACTTTCCTCACTTGCGTGAACTTCTGCACATGACTCCATCCATGATTTATAGTTTACCAAAGTTATTAACCATATGAATACAATTTCGACTCATCAATGAACTTTGCTCTATAAACACTATAGAAGGCAACATTTTCCAATATTGCATCATTGATGAGTAAAAGCAATCGGCATTGTGGACTATAATGGCTGAATCTATAGAAATTTTGTAATATTACTCGCGAAAATTTTCAATTTTCATTTAGGTTTCATGCTTAACGGTAAAGTCAATTAACAACACTGTCAGAATGTCCACCTTATCGTATCAAAACATATTGTCTTTTTTTATGTTATTAATGGTTCACACTTTTTATAAATTTAAAATACAATCTTACTTTTAAATAACTTTAATTATTAAAAAATGAAAAATAATTTAAAACCGCTCTGAATAAGTTTTTAGGAAAATTTAGCGTGCTTTAAAAAATATTTGTTGACAAATTTCGTGCAGATATTAAAAAAAGTTTACCAAACCAGAACTTTGTTTTAATCGTTCAGCTTCTTTGGCAGCTTTATAATATGGTGCTTCGATATTGACGGTTCTGACGAATCTGCCGCTGCTTGGGGAGAAAGGAAGTGTGCAAAATTTTCGATTGATATCTCAAAACATAAGGAATATAATAATGGGCAGTCAACATACGTGGCTAAATCGACTCAACTCGTCACGCTGATCAGTAACATACATATTTTATAGTCTTTCCGACGATTCCTTACAAACTTAATGCTAAACATAATATACCCTATTTAGGATATAATAAGTGGTTACAACAGTTCATGCCGATTGGATCAAAATATTTGGAGTAGAAGAATGCTTTCTTACTAGGTAATGGAGAGTTATTTTCAAGATTTTAAAAAAAATTTATTTACAATATAAAATTAGCCCATGTTTCGCAAAAACTCGCATATTTCATCAATTTTTCAAAAAATTGTGCATTGAAATTTTGAAAACACTCTCTTGATGTTACCGGCGAAAAACTACTTCCGATTTCGGTAGATTTGTTTGTTTTTATGACAATGAAAGCGGCACCCGTCGAAATAATCGGCAAATGCATTTGTGTGAAGGTTGCTATCAGAATCCGGGAAATCTAACACACTAAGGATCTAAGAGTGGGACATTCCGAAATCTTCTCGTACTTCGATTGCATATTTGGAACTATTAAGTTAGCAGCAGATTTATGGATATTCGACAGTGCAATAAATTTGTGGCTGGCTCTAGGAGCTTTGCAGATATAGGGCGGTCTTTTTGATCCCTTCCTGGGGCACCACAACAGACAAGCGTCTCTAGCAGTCCAAATGAGATTATTTGTCGTCTCACAAATATCAGTCTATTTACCTAAGCTAATATTAAAGCCGAGTCAAATCGCTTTGTTTCATGTTGGCTTTGCGATCGGATTGCCATCTTAAATGTGCTGTACTGACAAGTGGAACCTTAGATTCTATTCATAACGATGTTGTGGTGGTCTTGCGTGAAATGTAGATGAACGTGCACACACGCAAAGGCTTAAATAAATTAGGTCTTCTTTAAGACTTCTAATATAATATAAAAAGAACTAAATTATATTTAAACAGTACTAGTGGTAAATTTAATGTAATTGATTTACGAAAACGTGGCTAAAACCTCAAGTTTTGCAGCGAATTTCAAATATTCAAATGTGATCAACTGAAGAGATTCGGAGGAGGTGTTCTATTTTTATTACGTTCTTCTATTTCAGAAAAAGTCCACGTTGTGGAGGATTCATATGAATTTTAGTGCATTTGGATTTGTGTTAATAGTTGCTTTATTTATTTAACGATATCATATATACCTCCTTACCTACACCTTATCTCAATACCTTATCTGAATCATCTTTTAGTCCTTATTTCGGTGTAACCTTCTTGTTCTGCCGGAAGATATATATTTTATTTTTCGACTAGTCGCCTCGCACTCACCTATCGGAATTACAATAAAAAAGGCAACACACAATTCCGCCAAAAATTTCACCAAATATATTTTTCCTCTGAAGGATTTTGTGTACAAGTCAATCAAAATTTCACAGAATGTATTTGTATTATATCCGCCAGAGGGTTGTGTAGAAGTTTAATTTAATTATTTTATTTATTTATTGAAGATAAAAAAAGGGAATGTTCGCACAATATGAAATGGCTGAAAAACCTCGGTATTAACAGAGTACGGCTATCGTTCGGATCGCAAGAAAAAGAAGAAGTGACGAACTTGTTTCTCCGCCCCTTTTATTCCCTTTTGGTTGTGGTGAAAAATGCAGTGGTATTGTAGTTATGTGTGATCTGGATTGTAGGTGGTGTAGAGATGAGTGTGGTGAATGGTTATGTGTTGTGTGGGGCAGGAGACTGAAGCTCATTTAGCCATCCCGGGCCCCCTAGGCGAATATTTCAGCCTAGAAGTCGTTGCAACTGCTAGAGCGTGGCTACAACGGTGCTTAGGCCTGAGGTGCGGCGCGGACGGGGCGTTTCTTGCTGGCGTCGTGCTGACGTCCCATTCTGTTGCCGCCGGATACGGGAGGATAATGTGGTTGTCCGTCGACGCAATCGTGCATCCCGGCTTATTGGCGGTCGTCGTACTGCACCACGGTGGTGGTTACCAGATTGTTGACCGATGTCGTGTTTGGTGGTTCGGTGCAGCATAGTGTGGTGAGGCCACATACATATCTGGCCAGGTTTCCCGAAGTACACTCCTGGGTAGTGTGGGTAGGTGCCAGACAATTGAGGCAGTGGCCATGTCCCTGACGACGCGCAGCCTTTGCTGTGGTGGCAATCCTTTAAAAATGGCGCAGTGCATCAACCGGTGCGGTCGACGACATATTGGACACCTGATGCGCTGCGGCTCTGCTGCTGATATGGGCGTTGACGGCAGTGCTCGCGTTCCACCCGTTGATGTGGTGGTTCGCGGAGCTGCGACTGGGCCAGCCGCAACTGGGGCTGCCACTTGGCGTGTCATAAGTGGATCGTCAAGTTGATCGACCATTAGGTTGTTTTGTTTGTTATTTTACAATATTTGTTTTATCGGGCTTATAGATTGGTTTTATCGTTTACGTTTCGATCGGCGGTCGATAAAAAGCATAGCTTAACGAGCGGTCTTTTTAACTTTCCGGATTGCGTACGGAGATCGACCACGCGAATATGACCGTCGGAGCCTTGGTAAAGCTTCTCTATGTGGCCAAGCCGCCATTCGGTAAGGGGGAGACACTCGTCCTGTATCAGGACACAATCTCCAATCTTTGGCGCATTTTCTGTAATGTTCCATCGGTACCTCTTGTGGAGGTCCTTGATATAGTCTTCTTTCCATCGGCGACTGAAATTATGATGGAGAATTTTAATTCTTTCCCATCTATTTAGTAAGGATAGCGACTCCACGAATGGCTCAGGTGTGGCCAGAATGGGTACTCCTTTTAGAAAATGCCCTGGGGTTAGGGCTGTGAAATCGGAGGGATCTTGCGAGAGAACCGGGAGGGGCCGTGAGTCGAGAACGGCTTCGATTTTAGTTAATAATGTAGTGAATTCTTCATAATTGAACTTGTAACTGCCAGCTATCTTCTTGAAATGAGATTTGAAGCTCTTTACAGCTGATTCCCATAAACCACCCATATGAGGAGCGCTTGGGGGTATAAATTGCCAATTGATACCTTGGGGGGCGTACTTTTGTACGATGTCAGGTGATACTTGTTTAAAGAATTCCACAAAATGTTTTTCTGTTATATATATATATATACTTACGTATTATGGCCCTATGCCATACAAATAAAAAAAAAATAAAAATAAAAAAACTCAAAAATTGTTTTTAAAAAAGCTTGAGAGCTTCTTTATTAATTGGGAGGTGACTTAAGACTGACTTTCCATTTTATTCTCCGCGGGAAAGAAACTAAATTTTCTGTTCAAATATGAACCAAAAACTGCCAATAAAGCAGTTTTGTCGTAGCTATCAAAATTCTTTCTGTTGAGATGTTATTGTAAGTGTTGTTTTGCCAAACTAAATCTTCTGTTGAAATATGAACGAAAGCTGCCAACAAAGCAGTTTTGCATAGCATAGCTATCTAAATTCTTTCTGTGGCAATGTTGTTGTGAGTGTTGTTTTTGCCGTAGCCGCACTTATAGTATTTGAGCATTAAGCAAAATACTGTATGTATGGCAGAATACGTCACTGCCCTTCCCTTAAAGAGAAGTCTATACTTGGGCTGGGATAGATGGGTACAATGTGGGCAATGGTGCCTCTTCTAATTCAATTTCCTGCGGTATATTCTGATTTTGTTTTCTTAATTTTGCATATAGCTTTACAAATGGATTTTGAGTAACATATTTTGAGTATAAAAATAATAAAATAAATGCGGTGGTTATAATAATTATTAGTATATAAAGTGTAGTGTTGTTTTGTGACATGAGTTCGATCATTGTGTTGTACAGTTTTGATTTTTGTTATGTTTATCGGTGTATATAATGGGGTTAAGTCTATTTCTGGACTTAAAAGGTTTTCACTTAGGATTATGTTATTAATTTCTATTTTGCATTGCGTCACCCTTATCATTTTGTTTCCTTCTATTTCTGTATTATTGTTTGAATTTTGACAGTTTTGTTTGAGACTGGTTTTGGTTAAATTCCAAGTAATGATTATATTAGGCTCTATGTATTTTATTATGTCTCTTGTGATTACTGGCTTGAAGTTACAAATTGGATTTAAACGTTTGATAATATTGGTGGCGCATTCGTTGTTTATTTCTTTGTTTTCATTATTATAGACTTTATTCATTCTTTCAAAGTAGGATCGTGTGTCTGTGAATTCTAGCTGATAGCCGTTGGGGTCTGGTTAGGGGATTATTTTAAGTGTGTTTGTTAGTAAATAGTTAGTAGGTATGTGCAATATAATTAATAATTGATTATCATTGTAATTTATCCAAGTGGATGTTTTAATGCTTTAAATATTTTGGCTGTCAACGTTTTCGAGTTTGTCATAATTCAATAGTTTGGGGTTAAACAGTCCTAGTCTAGAGAGTTGCATTCCCATTTCTATGTCTTCTATGTATTCCAAAAATTGCATTAGTTCGTATAAAAGGGCGTTAATTTTGTTCTGAGTGTTTATAGTGTTTTCCATGTTTTGCATTCCAGTGTTTATTAGTTGTATGGCAACGTTTAATTCATGTACCCTCACCGAGTCGTGCGTCCTTGCCTATAATTTTTTTTGTATCTCTGAGCGATCGTTATCGTCAAGTGTTCCAAAAAGGTATCTCAAAGATGAGCCAGCAATGTTAAAAAGTCCACGTTTCTCCCTGCTCTTGTGGTGTAAGTTTATCCCATTCAATTCTCTTCTTAGTTTATTGTATAAAAATTTGATTTGTGGTGCATGGTAACCGCCACGCAGCTTCTCTTCAAAGTAATCTGTTACCTGGTTTATTTTTGTCAAGCTGATGGTTAAGCAATGGTGTTCAAAGGATGATGGTATCTGGATTGGTTGGTCCGAAAAAAGGAGATATCCGAGCTGGTGGTAATGTCATTTATTTGGATTTGTTGTGTGTGGCCTGTGACAGTCAAAATGAGCAGCAATGCTACTGTGCACAAAGTACCTGTGGAGTTGGGATCTGATTAATTTTCTTACGTTTTTTAAATTGTGTTTTGAAATAATGGGTAACTCTGTTTCTGTTAGTGATCTTGTAATGATCAGCGTCTGTTTGTTCCACAATTTTGTTTGGTTTAAATAGATTTTATAATTTGCCTTTCTGTAAGGGGCCCTTTCTGTATCTGGTGTCAACTTCATATTCTTTGTTTTCCTGAGTGTCAAGTATTGGGTGGCCATCGTAAAGAAATATGTGTGCCGGGGTTCGTCCAGTGGTGTCATGCTTGGTTTTGTGATTGTATATGTAAAGAATTGTTTCCATCTTGCTCAACTTGGCTTCGTCATTGTCAGATGTATTAATTATGCGGATCTTTTCATTAATTGTTTTATGTAGTCTTTCTATGTCTGCTATCCCTGTCTTTGTCGTGTTGAGCTGTAAATCAATCTTCTCACTCTCAAGCCATCGTTTAAGTGCCAGGCTGCAAAATGCGCCGTCTCTGTCTGCCTTCAATAGTCTGGGCTTGCCCAGTTGGTTAAATATGCGCATAAGTGCATTTTTACATTCCATCCGGTCCTTCGTCCTTATCTGTTCCAATGTAGCGAACTTCGAATAAATGTCCATGCAGCTCAAATAATGTTTGCCTTCGGATGAATAAATATCTATCATGAATTTATCGCGGCAATGTTCTGGTTTAGGTGTAGTTTTCATTGGCATGTTTGGGTTACGGTGTTCTGTCTTTGCCAAATTGCAAGTGTGGCATTCATTTATAATGTTTTGGATAAGTAATTGATTGTTAGGGAAATAGTAAGTTTCACCGAAAAGTTTAGTGATTTTCTGAATTCCAGGGTGTAGAAGTTTTTCATGAGTAGTCAGGACCAGTTCCTTGAATTCTGCGTAAGTAGGTACGTTTTTCAACAAAATCAGGCTGCGAAGAATTTTTGTATAATTCTTGTTTATGATCTCCCTGTGTGCGGTTTGAATGATTTCGAAATCTGCGTCGCTTTCAATATACCACGCGCTATTCTTGCCACAAAAATAGTTGATCAAATATTATTTAGCTTTTTCTTCGGTCATAGTGTCATGAAAGATTTGAGTTATGTGTTTTTTGAAATCTTTTGTAGTTTTGATGTTTGGTGAGCCTTTAGAAAATATTACTTGTCTGTTGAATACGTTAATTGGTTTTTGTGTTATAAAAATCAAGTCACCGTTGTCTTTTTCTGCACTGTGCTGGGTCTGTTCACTAAAATATGTCTCCTCCAGTTTTACTCGAGACAAAGCGTCCGCCACATGGTTTTCTTTTCCTTTTATGTATTTGATGTCAAAATCCTACTCGGACAGTTTGACCCTCCATCGGGTTAGCTTTGAATTTGGCTCTTTCATGCGGTATAACCAGCTTAGAGGCTGGTGATCACTAGAAGAAGTGTCTTCCCAGTAGGTAGTGACGAAAAGTTCTTGTGGCCCATACAATTGCCAAAAGTTCCTTTTCAATTGTGCTGTAATTGATTTCGTGTTCGTTAAGAGTTCGACTAATGTAGCTGATTGGATGTCCGTCTTGCGAGAGTACCGCTCCCAAAGCAAGATTACTAGCGTCTGTGGTTAGAATAAATTTTTTCGAAAAATCGGGTACCTTAAGGATAGGATCCTCTGAAATTAATCATTTTAATTTTTTAAATGCAGAGACATATTCCGCGTTGGAAATGTCGAGCTTTGTGTCTTTTTTCAAACACCTAGTCATGGGTTTGGCTATGTCTGCAAAATTCGGAATGAATTTGCGGAATACCCTGTAAGTCCCAGGAAAGCTTTTATTTCTTTTGGTTTTGTGGGGATTGAATATTTTTGTATGGCTTTAATTTTCTCGGTGTAAGGTTTTATGCCGTCTGGTGTCAGAATGTGTCCCAAAAATTTTGTTTTTTGTTTTAAAAACTCACATTTGTCGAGTTGTAGCTTCAAGTTAGCTTCGGCTAGTTTTTTAAAAACCAACTCAAGTGACCTCAAATGTTCGTCGAGGGATGCTGAAAACACTATTATGTCGTCTAAGTATACGAGACAGTGTTTATTTAAAAGTGGGCGTAAAATGTCATTCATGCAACGTTGAAAGGTGGATGGCGCATTTTTAAGTCCGAATGGCATACACAAATACTCGTAATGGCCGTGTTTAGTGGAAAAGGCCGTTTTTGAAATAGATTCCGGGTCCATCTGAATTTGGTGGAAACCCTTAGCCAAATCAATAGTGGTGAAATAATTGCATCTTCCCAACTTTCCCAAGATTTCGTCCATGTTTGGGATTGGATGTCTGTCACTAACTGTTATTTCGTTTAATTTTCGATAATCTATTACAATTCTATACTTTTGTTTGCCTGATGCGTCTTGTTTCTTTGGAACTACCCAGATGGGGCTACTATAAAGCGAGTTACTTGTTCGCATTATTCCCTGATTTAACATGTCTTTTACCTGACTCTCCACCTCTTGCTCGGAGGCTTGAGGATAACTGTATGATTTAGAATAAATGGGTAAATTGTGTTTGGTATTGATAGTATGTTTGGTTTGATTGGTAAATGTCAACTTGTCGCCTTCATGATATTGTATATTATGGTACCTCTGCAAAAGAGAGCACAGTTTTTGTTTTTCCTCGAAATTAAGATGTTCCAGTCTGAATGGGCTCGATTTTCTGAATTGTGCATCATGCCCTAAGAAATTTAGAGTTGGTGTATTATTGTCTTGCTGGTTTAGTTTATTGTAAGGTGTGTTTTGGAAGTGATTTTGTTCCGGTATTGTGTTGTGGTTTATCAATGGATATTTGTTATTGTAAAGAGTCACCACTTGCTTGTGATAATTTATCACGGCCTCTGCCCGTGCTAACAACTTTCTTCCCAGCAAATGATCGTAATTATCAGAAAAAGGGTGCAGTAAAAATTCCTCTGGGGTTGGGAACAAAAATTTTGATGGTATGGTTATGCTTTTATTTGAGATAAGTGGTCCGTTGCTGGTGTGAATCAGACATGTTGTATTCTGAACTGGTAGATTGCATATGTTCTGGGATATCATGTTGATCGTGGAACCGGTGTCAATAAGGCACTTTAAGGTTGTGTCTTTGTATTTTATTATTATATATTGGGGGCTTCCGGGGCTGGTAGCCGAAAATTTTCTGCTTGCTCGGCATATGGTTCTTATGTGTCCTCATCTGTATCGTTAGTATCGGTCTGTTGGAATTGTGGTAAATTCTGGTTGCTGTTGTCTGTTTGGTCATGGTGTTCCGGATAATAACTCGAATAGTCATAAGTCGGAAAGTAAAGTGATATTTGTTGCTGATAAGCAGCTTCCTCCTGATGTCTTAACTCTTCAATACTCATCCTACTCTGATCGCTATTGGATGATCTCACTCGCTTAGTAGGTTGATAGGGTACAACAGAATGTGAAATTGATAGATGTTGATTTTGGTATTGGAACTGTTGTCCAAAACGGTTCTGGTCAAATGTAGCTTGTCGATTGTTGATTGGGTTAGTTCGAGGTTTGTTTGGTGGTTGTTGGTTTGTTTGAGGATTATAATTTGGATAAGGTTGGAAATTTGGTTTAGGGTAGTTGGGTATTGGGTGTTGATATGATTGTTGATAAAATGGTGGCATTCGCCAAGTAGGGTATGATATTGGTGAATGATAAATTGGTTAGAAAGGTGTTGGATATTTTTGGGTGTTAAAGTTGATTTGTTTGGTGTTATGGTTTTGAAATTTTTTCGGCTTATCAGAAGAGTTTTGGTTCTGAAAATTTGTATTTGAATAATTAGGCTGTTCATAAATGTCTTTTTCCTGTAAGAGATTTATAAGTGTTCGCAAATCTGGTATGTTATGATTGCTGATTTTTAAATAAATGTGCGGGGGCAACTTATCTATTAGAGATTCTATGCTTAATTTAATTAATCCTAGGTATAATGTTTTTTCTTCAAAATTTTGTTCTAATTCAAGCTTACTGGTTAGTATTTGCCTGCGGTTCTCTGCTTCCTTCAAAAATGCTCGTACATTGCCTTTGTATGGGGTCCTGCGAAATTCCTCTAGAAGGATGTGTTTCGGGGTCTGGGGCTTGTAGTTTAGAATTAGCTGTCGTCTGAGGTCTGATCAAGTTCTCATGTCATTAACTCCACTGCAGCGCATAACATCTCCACTGATACCGCGCTCGATATGTCCGAACAGGATCTGCTGTTGGCGTGCGTCTGCGGTAACATAAAGTTCCAATATGTAGTCGATTCGGCTAATAAAGGTGTACAAACTGTTTGGATCTATTTCGAACTTCTCAACATTAGCAATCTGGTATGCGACCTGGCTCATGTTGCTGCCTGAGAGAGCCGACGGTGCTGCTTCATGGTCTGGCATTTTGTTTTATTTGTTGTTGTTATATGTTGTTTCTTAATTTATTTCACTTGGTTGAAATTCTTAATTGTTGATTCCTTAATTTTATTTGCTTTAAAATTCTTAATTGTTGATTTCTTAATTTTATTCGTTTTATTCTTAATTTAGTTGCACTGGAGCACATTCGTGGTTTTATTGAGGTAAATTTTTGGATTTACGCCCTCTCCCGAATTCTGTAGCGTCTTCCTGATTTTTATTCAGGTTTTATTTATGCCGTAATAGACTTCGCGTAATACGGTGTCGCACTATTGTCGAAGATTCTGTTAGAACTTAGCACGATATTAACCGTCGCGTGGGCGTCTATAAGCGTGGTTTTTCTGATAACATTGAAGTTATCATGACCGACTGCGCCACTTACGTATTATGGCCCTATGCCATACACATAAAAAAAAATATGAATAAAAAAACTCAAAAATTGTTTTTAAAAAAGCTTGAGAGCTTCTTTATTAATTGGGAGGTGACTTAAGACTGACTTTTTATTTTATTCTCCGCAGGAAAGAAACTAAATTTTCTGTTCAAATATGAACCAAAAACTGCCAATAAGCAGTTTTGCCATAGCTATCAAAATTCTTTCTGTTGAGATGTTATTGTAAGTGTTGTTTTTCCAATTTAATCTTCTGTTGAAATATGAACCAAATCTGCCAACAAAGCAGTTTGCATAGCATAGCTATCTAAAGTCTTTCTGTGGAAATGTTGTTGTGAGTGTTGTTTTTGCCGTAGCCGCACTTAGAGTATTTGAGCATTAAGCAAAATACTGTATGTGTGGCAGAATACGTCACTATATATGATATATATAATTAAAATTTTCCCGGTTTGTGCCGTTCAAACGGGTTATCTTAATTATGAATCCGTTTGTTATCATACATATGTACATACATATAATAAATAGAAATCAAAAACGATACACTTACTTTATCTCGCCTCAAGAGGTTTTTTGGGGGAAATTAAGTTTGTGGTTTTTTATGCCTGTGTGCTCCGGTTTTCCTGTCTTGTTGTCCTACGCCCGTGTGCTCCAGCTTTCCTATTGTGTGTTGTTATTATGTTGTATTGATGCTTTTTGTTTTTTTTTTGACCGATCGCGCCCGAATTATGTTTAGGCTTAGATTTTTATAACGCGGCGCGCTCGTTTGATTTTGATTTCTTACTTTTTATGTATTATAATTTGTTTAAAAAACTTAATATTTGTTTTTTGATATTTTTACACAAAAACAAGTAGTTATATAAATATGTTCATATATGTATATATATGTATATATATTTGTTGTTATTTTAAAAATGAACTTCGTTTCTGTATGTGTTTATTTCTTGTTGTCCCACTTAACTTTTCACTTTGACTTAATTTTGTTGTTTTTTTCTTTTTCTTTCGCTTTTTATGTGTTTTAACGTCACTACACTCGTTTGTATTAAAATTTGTTTTTTTTTTTCTATAGTGCCTTTCTGTAGGTTCGAAGGACCATGTATTTTTCGATTAGTCTCCTCGCACTCACCTTTCGGAATTACAATAAAAAAGGCAGTACTCAATTCCGCCAAAAGTTTCACCAAATATATTTTTCCTCTGAAGGATTTTATGTACAAGTCAATCAAAATTTCACAGAATGTATTATATCCGCAAGAGGGTTTTGTAGAAGTTAAATTAAATTATTTTATGTATTTATTGAAGATAAAAAAAGGAATGTTCGCACAATATGCAACGGCTGAAAAACCTCGGTATTAACAGAGTACGGCTTTCGTTCGGATCGCAAGAAAAAGAAGAAGTGACGAACTTGTTTCTCCAACCCTTTTGTTCCCTTTTGGTTGTGGTGAAAAATGCAGTGGTAATGTAGTTATGTGTGATGTGGATTGAAGGTGATGTAGAGGTGAGTGTGGTGAATGAAGCGTGCTAGTGACGTATATTTTAATGCGGTGAGTGTAGAGTGTTCTGGATGCGGGATTATTGTTGTGGTTAGGTGCTCGGTGTTGGTTATGTGTTGTGTGGGGCAGGAGACTGAAGCTCATTTAGCCAATATGCAAAACTATAGTTTAGAACGACTACTTAACATTGTAATTGGTTGTTTTTATGGACCCGTAGCATAATTTTAGTATTCATGCTAATACCATGCTTTTAAAAGCTAAAGAACTCAAAGAATTAAAGATCCGTATGCAACTAAAACTCTTTTACAACTATGGCTACACCGTATGGCCTTGTGGTTTGAAATCCTTTGTACCGAATTTTGAAAAGTGTTTCTATGGTCAAAAGAAGTCGACATTAGTCAATAGTCATATGAAACTTTAAAATCTACCTACACTCTCCAGTCGTAGGGCAATTATGAATGGCAGAAAATTCTTAGTGTAACTCCTAAATGGATCATTTCGCAGTTCTATTCTTTCCTCCGTGTATGCCATGAATTTAATTCTTAGTCCAGCACATTGATTTATATGATACACTTCTGAACACTGTAAAAACGATATTATATTCTCTTAACAAATAAAACCTTTAACATTTATTATATCGTTATTTTAAAACTTAGCTGTTGGAAATTCTTTTTGTAGCTGAACAATTTTAGATCTCACGTCAGTCTGACGGAAGGATGATAATCGCTAGGTTATTATTATTTATTGCAACAATAACACATACGAGTATAGCCGGTGGCATGCGAGTAAAATCAAAAGTTGAACAATTAAATAAAATTTCATTCCTCAGAAATTGCTTGAACGATTTAGTCTAACTATCTAGTAGTTTGAAAAGGTTCGAAATGGGACCCGCGTATGCGTTCACACAATACCATTTATATTTGAACCAACTTTTTCTCTTTATAATACATAATTCAAGCATTCACGAGTATTTTATATGGAAACTAGCTGACCCGGCAACCGTTGTCCTACCTGAAATTATGTGTTTTGAAATGAAAAGAAAGTTGAATTTATATTGTGTTGAAAATCATTTATTTCCATTTTTCCAAATTTTTTCAATGTAACGAAGCTTGATAAACAATATTTTTTGGTTTCTGTTTCGGTATATCTAACCGTGTGAAAAACATAGCATTTCCAAATTTATGCCACACACTATGCGACTATCCGTGTGTCCTGTTGATTGTCATCTCGAATGCAATTTTCACTCGAAACGGAATACGTTTAAATTGAAATGGCAAATCGTTAGAACTCAAAGGAACTCGTAGAATCAAGCATTCTGCCCCCTTGTATTTGATAGCGCAGATTGCGGAATATAATAACGTCAGATCCAACTTTGAGACGCAAATGATGCGGTGACATACCAAGCCTCTCCAAAGAATTTAGAAATTCCACTGGATAATTCACGGCGTCGTCTTCATTGTCAAGACGATCGATCGATTTGTATGAGCGCAAGTCTCCCGGAATTTGACTTTGAATCTTCTAGATTAAGTGAACAACATCGGTATTTTTGGCAGCTCACATTGCGCGTGCACTTAAGGAATCATAGTTACAATAATTTGGCCAATGTCCGAATTCTCAACATTGATATGAGATTTGAATGTGAATTACACAATAATGGCGAATATGATAGGATCAATGTGTTGTCAACTTCAATCTTCATTCTTCTAAATTGAATGCTGAATGTTGTGCCATTGTCGTCTGGTGAGCGACGCCTATACAGTGGATATCAATCATTTCAAGTTTGAGTTTCCGAAAGAAAAGCACTTGGATAGTGTTTCGTGCATTTATTGTCAGACATACAACCCGAAGTGGGATTGTGGTGTCCGCAAGGTCCATAAACCATATTGGTTTTCACCATTTGGTATAATACTGTATCTTTCTCTGCATCAGGAATTTCTGCAGAAATGAGTTCATCAGTTTGATCTGGTGTAACCACCATCCACCATCCAAAGAAGAATGTGTGCATGCGGCTAACTTTTTTTTGCTACTCAACAGAATACATACATATGTACCATATGTTGCTTCAAGATAAAGTCCATCAAACATCGCTGCTGTTGTTTGAAAAGTCGTGCTGTGACATCGTGACGATCGCTTGCTGATTGACCACGTTCCATAATTAAACATGTATGTCATCGCATCCTGGGAGTAGTCGGTCATGTGTCTTGGGCTGCCATACGTTGATGGCAAAAGGAACGCCAACCGATATTAGCGCGACCTCTTCTTGGCTTCGTAAGAAATATCAATCTGTAATTGATCACTTTATGTGAAACATAACGTTTTCACTGAATAATTTTCAATAATTTTCCTTTGAATAGCTGGAATAAAAAAAGCATGCGACCGAAATTGAATGATTCAAATATTTGACAAATAAAAATATTGAAAAACAAAACAAACAAAAATTTAAAAAAAAATTGTATGGAAAAATGTTACTTTTTGGGAATTTTCCAATTTCCAATTTCCCTTAACATTTAGGCGGATGAAAAATAGATGTTGTCCGATTCTCCACCCTAGCCGATATGCACGCTAAGATTCACGAAAATCGGTCGAGCGGTTTCAGAGGAGTTCAATAACGTACACCGGGACACGAGAATTTTATATATTAGATTAACTTTATAACAGATAAAGACTCTGAAAGCTTTTCTTATTTTTAGCACCATTTTATATAACGAAACCGACAATACACAAGCATACTTTTGTCTGAATACATACTAAACAAGTAAGGAAGGGCTAAGTTCGGGTGTCACCGAACATTTTATACTCTCGCATGATAAAGTGATAATCGAGATTTCATTATCCGTCATTTACATATTTTTCAAATACCGTATTTGTGTAAAGTTTTATTCCGCTATCATAATTGGTTCCTAATGTATATATTATACAGAGAAGGCATCAGATGGAATTCAAAATAGCGTTATATTGGAAGAAGGCGTGGTTGTAAACCGATGTCACCTATATTTCATACATGTCATCAGGGTGTTAAGAAAATATTATATACCGAATTTCATTGAAATCGGTGAAGTAGTTCCTGAGATACGGTTTTTGGTCCATAATCCGGCGATGACACGCCCATTTTAAATTAAAAAAAAAACCTGGGTGCAGCTTCCTTCTGCCATTTCTTCCGTAAAATTAAGTGTTTCTGACGTTTTTTGTTAGTCGGTGAACGCACTTCTAGTGATTTTCAACATAACCTTTGTATGGGAGGTGGGCGTGGTTATTATCCGATTTATTCCATATTTGACTGTATATGGAATTGCCTGAAGGAAACTACTGTATAGAGTTTGGTTAACATAGCTAAAGTAATATCCGAGATATGTACAAAAAACTTAATAGGGGGCGGGGCCACGCCCACTTTTGCAAAAAAATTACGTCCAAATATACCCCTCCCTAATGCGATTCTTTGTGCCAAATTTCACTTTATCTTTATCATTATCTTTATAAATGGCTTGGTTATGACGCTTTATAGGTTTTCGGTTTTCGCTATTTTGTGGGCGTGGAAGTGGGCCGATTTTGCCTATCTTCGAACTTAACTTTCGTGTGGAGTCAGGAAATACGTGTACCAAGTTTCATCATGATATGTCAAATTTTACTCAAGTTACAGCTTGCACGGACGGACGGACGAGCAGACAGACATCCGGATTTCAACTCTACTCGTCACCCTGATCACTTTGGTATATATAACCCTATATCTGACTCTTTTAGTTTTAGGACTTACAAACAACCGTTATGTGAACAAAACTACAATACTCTCCTTAGCAACTTTGTTGCGAGAGTATAAATATGTGTTATTTCAATGACACAACTGGTCAACATATGCATATAAAGCACATTTTCCGAATTACAAGATTAGTTGAAGAAATATACAGCCTAACTTGAAATTATTTAATACTGGAATGATCCCGCGGCTCCGCTCGCTCTTTGTTGTCAAGGATATTATTTATCGTGATAGCAATATATAGGAAAAGTGAAATATGAAATCTACATTTTTTATTGAGAACGTAAATCACTGAAGGAATAGTACACACATAAATATGATGTAACAATATTTTCACAGTCTCTACTTCTGCATCGTATATTGTAACAAATATACAAGGTGCGTTCCAAAGGGAACAGGACTTTAAAAAATAACAGAACAAATGGTTTTTTCGGCAAAATCAATTTATTTTATTCAAAATAGTTTCCTTCTACTTCAATACAGCTTTTTGCACGGTCCAAAGGAATATCGAACGAGTGTTTTAGGCCGCCAGTATGCCGGTGCAAGCCTTTTGAATGGCCTCTACGTCTGCATAACGCTTTCTTTTCATGGTCAAATTAATTTTTCCGAAAAGGAAGAAGTCTCACGGTGTCATATCAGGTGAATACGGCGAGTGGTTAATGGTAAAAATGTGATTTTTTTGTGCAATTTTTGATCCTCAGTCAATTTGTGCGGAACAAACCGTGCACACACCTTTCGTAAGCCCAAATGTTCGATCAAAATGCGTTAAATCGATGTTTTGTAGATGTTCAATCCCATTTCCATGTATTTTAATGATGATTTCGGTTGATTTTTGATGAATTCACCCACAGTTTCAATGGAATTTCCGGTGATCACGGATTTTGACTGGTCCGCATGTTGATCGTCATTTATGTTCTCATGATCACTTTGAAAACGTTGAAACCACTCATGCACTCTGCTACAAGATAGATAATAATCGCCATAAACTTGTTTCATCAATTGAAACGTTTCGGTAAAAGTTTTACCAATTTTAAAACTCTTTGTTCAAAGCTCATTTTCGCACCGATAACACAAACATACTGACACTTAAAACACAATAACTTCACTTCCAAACTTTGAAATGTCATGAAATTCTCACTGGGCTGTCGATAATAATAGCAGATTCTATCGCACTAGCCGAGATATAGATGACGCCACCAGGGGGCGCTAGATTCAATATTACCTTGTATATGCTTCTTGTTATGGTGAAAAACAGTGCGGGAGTAAGCAGAAAAGGGCGCGCCTCACGCCCTACACCTATTCATATGGTAATATTTTGTCCCACATTCATCGAATGAAACTGCAAAATTGACGGCTAAACCCCAAATACTAAACTTAAGAAAATCTATGTGATTTTATTTTGTATTTTTGCAGAAAAAATGTTCAAATGATTCCTACATAAATATTGAACACATGCTTATGTTTTGAAATATAATATTTTTATTCATGAATTGTGGTGATTTTTAATATAAAACGAATGAAACGATCTGCCCGTCCCGAGGTTACAAGCTATCTCATCACCAATTTTCAGCCTGATAGGTTCAGCTGTTTTTGAGTTACACATAAATATAAAGACATAAAACGCGAAATAGAGGCTGATTTTGCAAAAAAAGGCCGCTGTTGGGAGCTTCTCCAGGACTAAAGGGATAACAGTGAACATTTTCACGTCTTTCCATGCTGTGGTTCGGGCGCAATGAGCGGACATACAAAAAGGCGTTTCATTTTTATATCTAAGATTCCTAGGAAACCAAAAACAGAAACACTAGCTTTGAACTAAAATGTGGATAACATTGTTTTGTTAGCTTCTGCTATGATAACAGTAAACGTTTTGTACTCAAATTTATATTACCTGACGGCAACTCATACGCAATTCCATCCCATTGCAGCTTATATGTTCACCTACTGGATTCCAAAGCGCATGCAGGAACAGGTAACACCCACTTATTTCCCTCAAAAGCCAACCAGCAAAAAATTGAAACTTATGGAACGATAATGACCCATTCTAAAATTTATACAATAGAATGTCATTGTTAGTTTTAAAATATATAAAATCTTACCCTCTAAATATATAAATCAACCCTGTACAATAGAAAGTAATGTCCATTCGGGTAAAAACCATGTCAGTACATGTCATGGAGGCCATGATGCCAAAGCACCCAACACCATACACTCAGAGAGTGGTTTAAGAAGTATTGTTGTCGGAACCATAGCTACGCGTAGTTTCGCCCATCGTAAGAGCCGTTCTTGAAAACAGCTTATATCACAAATACCACTATTTTGCATTGCAGGTTGATTACATATTCGCATTTTCCAACCTTTGTCTCTTATAGCTTTAGCAATAAAGAAATCCTCAGCTAAATAACAACCAAATGCTCTTAAACCAACAAGTTCATCAATTACAGAGTTGCGTAAAAAGCATGTCATTCCAGTGTGACAATTGATGCCCAGTAAATATTTTGAACGTTTGAATAATTGACAATTCTATTTATTATACCACATCATATTGCGCAGATAAAAGGTTAGTAATGGTTTTTAACATTTCATAATTTTTCTGGCATCATACTTGGCTAAATAAGTCTCAGACCTCCCTCACAATATTACACTCCCACACGACACACATTACATACACCACATCATTATTCCACACCACATCTTTATTACACACCACTTCATCATCACATTCCACATTACATGCACACAAATACTACAACATCACGAATTCAACATACATGAGGACACAATACAAAGAAGAACAAACTGGACCGAGGGACAAGATACCAGCTTCTTTTTGGTTTTCGATACGAGCCAGCAATCACATCGCAGACGTTTCTCCGTGCCCCCTTTTTAACTTCGACTTACATTGCGCATTTCAAATAATTACAAGGTGAGCACTTGTAAAATTTACACGGTCCTTCGAGCCGTACCGGACGGTACCACTGGTTAACAAAGTGAACACAGTGAAAATAGAAACAAAATGAAGCAATACACAAAGTGGACAAAAGTGCCAAAAAACAAAAAAAAGCGTGAGGTGGCGAGTGTGGAGCATCAAAAATACACAGGTTAGGTTATATGGCTGATCAAAGATCGCACGTGGACTAGTAGATGTTGTCCTTTGTGAAGTCATTGAAAAATCGAGCTCCCGTGTTCGGACTTAGAGATCGGCAAACCGCTTAGTAGCCAAAAAAAAAAATTTGCATAGACGCTTTATTTCTATGCCCGCCAGATCGGTGGGATGTCTGAAGGTATATGCCCCCAAGTGTCTAAGTCTTGATCTCCCCAAAGCAGGGCAGTCAAGAAGGCAGTGCTGTCTAATTTCTACCGCATCTTCTTCCAAGCAGCTTCTGCAAACTGCGTCCGGTAAGATTCCCAGTTTTACAGCATGTATGCCAATAGGGCAGTGGCCCGTCAAGAGCCCCTTCACTAAAGAGAGGCTGGCCTTACTTCCTGCGATCTATCCTCGGCGGGCCAAAAGGCTTTTGCGACCGCGCAGGCACCAATGCTGGCCCAGTGCTGACCAAGCAGCCGCGAGGCCCAGCTATCCAGTAGTAGAACACAAGTGGATGCAGGAGCACCTACCCGTTCCCATTCTACCGATAGCGATTCTAGGGTGCCCTTCCTTGCTAGCTCATCAGCTTTGCAGTTACCTGCGATTCCGCTGTGGCCCGGCACCCATACGAATCTTATAATAAAAGCTCTCACCGCCAGAGAAAATGACGCCAGACATAAAGTGGAAAAAAAGTATAAAGTAAAGTGTCTTAAAGTATATAAAATAAACATAAAGACATAAATACATAAGCGCAGTGCAGTGGAAACCACAAAAGTCACATTCAAAAATATTCATACACATACCTACGTTCAACAAAAAGCAAACGGGCCCGTTACAAAAATTACAAGAAATACTAACCGGAGCAAAGGCAACAACACAGCTGGACGTCACATAGACCAGCATACTACTAACGAAGGAGAATTGCACAGAAAAAAATAATAAGGAAGAGCTGACCGTCACCAAGAAAGGAGGCCACTGACCCCAAAACGAAAAAAGTAGATACACCGCTACTTGTTCCCACCAAATACAAGTCAAAGTAAATGTATCGTTTTCATTTTTTATTAAAATGTATGTATATTTGTATCATCTACTACTATACATACATCTCGCAATACCCCTTGTTCTTTGACCGTCAAAAACAAGCAGGATTTGACGCGCGCAGTTTAAATTCAAATGTCACCTTTTTTTTGGGCACAGTAGTATATATGTATGTACATATGTGGGATTGCAACCCTGACCAGACCAGCGCACGCATACAACTCTTAACATACACCCTGAACAAAGGGACTTAACGAAAACAATGATCTCCGACAGCGACGGTTAAAAAAGACACAGAGACATGATTTTGAGACTTCATACCATATGGACGTATGCTCTAAAGAATATTAAAATAATTTATTCAAATAACTAATTTTATATAACTAAGTGTTTAACCCTACAATGTTCAGCCAGTGTAATTAAATAAATTACTTTTACATACAAAAACAAAACTAAGGCGTTTAATTTAAATACAGTTCCCCACAGGTGGTGTCAGAAGTGGGATGCAAATTCCTACAAGTCAGAAATGGAATGCAAATCCCTTCGCGTGTGCAAGTTAAAGTAATAAAAGAACGTCTCAGAAAGTGGCAGAAGTGTCGGATGGTTTGGACTTTGTGTAAATTGAAAAGAAATTGTTCGAGTGGTAGAATGTGGAGCCAACTTGGATACACCGTTTTTTCAAAGAACGTTCCAGAAAGAGGCAGAAATGTCGGGTAATTTGAACTTTGTGTAAAGTGACCGGTGTCGACCGTTAAGGGCACCGTTAACTTATAAAAAGCATAATACATACATACATATGTATTTCCGAGATATGTATAAAAAGTGCAGTGATCTCCAAACGAGCAGTCACTAGCACATAAGATAATTACAAAAGATCCGCTTATACATAGGTATACTCTATAAAAATTAAGGACGCAAAATATATATATAACAAGTAAGGAAAGGCTAAGTTCGGGTGTCACCGAACATTTTATACTCTCGCATGATAAAGTGATAATCGAGATTTCATTATACGTCATTTACATAGTTTTCAAATACCGTATTTTTGTAAAGTTTTATTCCGCTATCATCATTGGTTCCTAATGTATGTACTCGTATTATACAGAGAAGGCATCAGATGGAATTCAAAATAGCGTTATATTGGAAGAAGGCGTGGTTGTGAACCGATTTCACCCATATTTCGTACATGTTATCAGGGTGTTAAGAAAATATTATATACCGAATTTCATTGAAATCGGTCTAGTAGTTCCTGAGATATGGTTTTTGGTCCATAAGTGGGCGAGGCCACGCCCATTTTCAATTTTTAAAGAAAGCCTGGGTGCAGCTTCCTTCTGCAATTTCTTCCGTAAAATTTAATGTTTCTGACGTTTTTTGTTAGTCGGTTAACGCACTTTTAGTGATTTTGAACATAACCTTTCTATGGGAGGTGGGCGTGGTTATTATCCGATTTCTTCCATTTTTGAACTGTATATGGAAATACCTGAAGGAAACGACTCTGTAGACTTTGGTTAACATAGCTATAGTATTTTCCGAGATATGTATAAAAAACTTAGTAGGGGGCGGGGCCACGCCCACTTTTCCAAAACAATTGCGTCCAAATATGCCCCTCCCTAATGCGATCCTTTATGCCAAATTTCACTTTAATATCTTTATTTATGGCTTAGTTATGACACTTTATAGGTTTTCGGTTTCCGCCATTTTGTGGGCGTGGCAGTGGGCCGATTTTGCCCATCTTCGAACTTAACCTTCTTATGGAGCCAAGGAATACGTGTACCAAGTTTCATCATGATATCTCAATTTTTACTCAAGTTACAGCTTGCACGGACGGACGGACAGACGGACGGACAGACGGACGGACGGACAGACAGACATCCGGATTTCGACTCTACTCGTCACCCTGATCACTTTGGTATATATAACCCTATATCTGACTCTTTTAGTTTTAGGACTTACAAACAACCGTTATGTGAACAAAACTATAATACTCTCCTTAGCAACATTGTTGCGAGAGTATAAAAAAATTAATGTTATATACATACATATGTATATGCATACAAAATATATACATATATACATTGGATATATACATAGGAAAAAAAGGTTCTGCGGTTATTACTAATTAATTAAAACCAAATTAAACTTAAATTAAAGTAAATACTGAACACGCGTAGTTTACGTTTTTCGTTTGAAAAACTCTTATTAACCTACAAGAGTTTTCGATTTTCGGCTTCACGTACAATTAAAGACGGAAATTGAACGCGTTATTGTTATGTTAATATCGTTCAAAACTCCTATTTACGCAAAAGAGTTCTCGTCCAAACACATAAGTACATACTGATAATAAGGTGACATTGTATTTATTTTGAAATCTCTTTATTTATTCTTCCAAATCAATTTCATTACCTTCAAAGTAATCCCCTCCCGATGCAATGCACTGGTTGTAGTCACTTTCCGGGATGGCCTTCAGTTCCGTCTTCGCTGCGGCTTGAATCTCCTCTATCGTATAAAAACGGTGTCCCCTTAGCGGTCTTTTGAGCCAGAAGTCGCACGGCGCCAGATCAGGTGAATACGGTGGTTGCGGAACGATATGGGTTGAGTTTTTGGCGAAATGAATTACGAGGGCAGTATGGGATGGTGCATTATCGTGGTGAAAAACCAAGAATTGTCTTTCCACAATTCCGGCCTTTTTAGGCGGATAGCGTTACGCAAACGACGCATAACGTTCAAATAATATTCCTTGTTAACTGTTTGACCGGTTGAAGGAATTCATAATGCACAACACCACGATAATCGAAGAAAACCGTCAACATGTCCTAGATTTTTGAGCGACTTTGGCGCGATTTTTTTGGTCTCGGCTCTCTTTTGCCACGATATTCGTTCGATTGATCGGTTGTTTCGGGGTCGTAAGCATAGATCCAAGTCTCATCGCCAGTTATAACGCGTTTTATGACACCCTGGTACTCGGAAAGTATCGTTTCACACACTTCAACTCGACGCCTTTTTTCCAAAAAATTCAATGTTTTCGGTACCAGTCGAGATTTGACGCGCTTGAGGTCCAAAACATCCTTCAAAATGGTATTGGCTGAGCCTTTCGATATCGACGGTTTTTCAACACCAAATCTTTGATTTGTTGAACGTGACCTTCGTCGGTTGAGGATCATGGTCGCCCTGGACGCTCTTCGTCTTCGACACGTTCACCACCGGCTTGGAACTCACTATACCACTTGTAAACATTTTTTTTAGACATAGCCTCATCACCAAAGGCTTTCTGCACCATCCTCAACGTATCCGCAGAAGAAATTTAATGCAAATTCTTTGCTCAACAAATTTCGACAACGCAAAAAACGAAAAACTCACTTTTAGCAGCTCACAAAACGACACGTATCTCAATTAATAATGAATATTTTGACATGAATGTGACTGACAGTACTACCAACCTAAAAAAATAAATCTCCAAATCCTTTGACGCGCGCAGTTTAAATTAAAATGTCACCTTTTTTTTGGGCACAGTAGTATATATGTATGTACATATGTGGGATTGCAACCCTGACCTGACCAGCGCACGCATACAACTCTTAACATACACCCTGAACAAAGGGACTTAACGAAAACAATGATCTCCGACAGCGACGGTTAAAAAAGACACAGAGACATGATTTTGAGACTTCATACCATACGGACGTATGCTCCAAAGAATATTAATATAGAAGTGTAATTAAATAAATTACTTTTACATACAAAAACAAAACTAAGGCGTTTAATTTAAATACAGTTCCCCACAGGTGGTGTCAGAAGTGGGATGCAAATTCCTACAAGTCAGAAATGGAATGCAAATCCCTTCGCGTGTGCAAGTTAAAGTAATAAAAGAACGTCTCAGAAAGTGGCAGAAGTGTCGGATGGTTTGGACTTTGTGTAAATTGAAAAGAAATTGTTCGAGTGAATGTGGAGCCAACTTGGATACACCGTTTTTTCAAAGAACGTTCCAGAAAGAGGCAGAAATGTCGGGTAATTTGAACTTTGTGTAAAGTGACCGGTGTCGACCGTTAAGGGCACTGTTAACTTATAAGAACGTTCTAGAAATTTGTAAAAGGGTACAGTGTCGGGTACTTTTAACTTGGCGTTAAGGTGTTAAGACACGATAGGTATGAGGTTAAGAAAGTCGGCAAGGGTGAGGGTCCTGGTTAACTAAGGCGTTTAATTTAAATACAGTTCCCCACAAGTGGTGTCAGAAGTGGGATGCAAATTCCTACAATTGGTGTCAGAAATGGAATCCCTTCGCGTGTGCAAGTTAAAGTAATAAAAGAACGTCTCTGAAAGTGGCAGAAGTGTCGGATGATTTGGACTTTTGTACAGTGTCGGGTACTCTTAACTTGGCGTGGCGTAACCGGTGTCTTCGTTAAGGGCACCGTTAACTCAAGCCGTTGTGACGCCAATTCGGCGTTGTTAAGCGCAGTCGAGAGTGAGCAGCGATTCAGATTTTGCGGCAGCAGAGAGTGAGCAGTTTAAGCAACCAGCATTGTCTTCAGTTGGCGAGAGCGTCGAAATAGACTAAGAGCAGTGGTCGGCATTTCTTAGCACAATTGTGCAAACTATCTTCACACGTACGCTTACGCTCTGTCGTTCAGTCGTTGTCGAGCCAGCAACGAATTAACATCACGCAAGACTATAGCGCAAAACCAAATATACCCTGCGAGAAATATTTTATGATTCTAAATGCCTTTGGTGCCATGCAATGCCTTTTATGTTCCAAGTCTTTTAAAGATAATAGGGAATAATATCCTTAAAAGACATTTTCGTTATACTAATAATTATTTATAAAATTTGCTTAAATTTAATTCCAATTTCTCACTGGTCTACTTTTTTTTCGTTCTCACCAACACAGTGACAGATCCTCTCATGCCGACCACTGACTAAGAGGCAAGTGTTTGGCGATACAGATTTTGCGACGGCAGAGAGTGAGCAGTTAAAGCATGCAGCATTGTGTTCAGTCGGCGAGAGCGTCGGAATAGACTCAGGGGCAAGTATTTGGCGATACAGATTTTGCGGCAGCAGAAAGTAAGCAGCATTGGTACAGTTGGCGAAAGCGTCGAAATAAACTGTGTTTATGATTGAGTCGATATATGCAGAGTGTATGCGGTTTATCGTATGTACGTAGAGAATAAGCGCATAACAGGTATGTGTTAAACATTAACTCGTTAGAATCTATTCGCAAAGTTAACGATAAGATTGTGCGATTTTCTTATATGGATAGCCTATAAGAAAATTATAAATCAAACTGTAAGTTAATTGAAATGATCTCGGGATCAAATAAAATAAACAAAATCTAACTAAGTTGTCAAAAGATTAATAGTGAAAATTAATTGTCTTAAATTTAACTTTAAATTACAAGAATTAATTCTGTATTCAAATTGTTATATAAAAGCAAAACTTGTCATAGTATATTTTAAGGTTTACTTTTACCTGTTATATACTAAATACCTAATTTGTACTCAAAACTCTATACCATTTGCTTTTGCTAACATTCGATATGGACAGGCAACAGATTTTTTTATTGACAGTGAACCGATTGAAAGAAAAATTGTTGGCACTGGGTTTGTCGACAAATGGTCGTAAAGCTACATTACAGTACAGAACTTGCATTTCGGACTGACTGCAGATGGTGAAGACGATAGCTCAGACAGCGAAACTAGCTCAGGGCAAAACCACATGTTGCCGGCGATGGGGTCCGTGTCTCCGGTCTTCACTCTACGCCAGTGGTTCCCAAACTTATTTTGTCTACCGCCCACTTTGAGAATAAATATTTTTTAGCGCCCCCATTTTTTCACCTATTTAAAGACTCAAAATTAATTATTGTGACCTATATATGTATATTAACGGAGAATTCTAAACGAAACTTTTACTATAACCAGCAACTTGAAACCTAAGCGCAGTAGGTAACATACAACGGCGCTTAGGTCTCAAGTTAATTCTTACGGGCTCCACCTGCCAATAAGAATGATTATTGAAACACAACTTTATAGCATTAAAACAGAGAATATTTTATTAAAAATAAAACTAAAATAATCGATCCATTATAACAAGTAAGGAAGGGCTAAGTTCGGGTGTCACCGAACATTTTATACTCTCGCATGATAAAGTGATAATAATTTACATATTTTTTTATTTTGCTGGAAAATTAATTAGATTAGATCAATTTGTGTACTTTGAGTATTGAATTGTATTTTCATTTCCTAATGTATATATTATAAAGAGAAGGCATCAGATGGAATTCAAAATAGCGTTATATTGGAAGAAGGCGTGGTTGTGAACCGATTTCACTCATATTTCGTACATGTCATCAGGGTGTGAAGAAAATATTATACACCGAATTTCATGGAAATCGGTAGAGTAGTTCCCGAGATATGGTTCTTGGTCCATAAGTGGGCGGCGCCACGCCCATTTTAAATTTAAAAAAAAAGCCTGAGTGCAGCTTCCTTCTGCCACTTCTTCCGTAAAATTTAGTGTTTCTGACGTTTTTTGTTAGTCGGTTAACGCACTTTTAGTGATTTTCAAAATAACCTTTGTATGGGAGGTGGGCGTGGTTATTATCCGATTTCTTCCATTTTTAAACTGTGTATGGAAATTCCTGAAGGAAACGACTCTGTAGAGTTTAGTTGACATAGCTATAGTAGTTTCCGAGATATGACCAAAAAACTTAGTAGGGGGCGGGGCCACGCCCTCTTTTCCAAAAAAATTACGTCCAAATATGCCCCTCCCTAATGTGATCCTTTGTGTCAAATTTCACTTTAATATCTTTATTTGTGGCTTAGTAATGACACTGTATAGGTTTTCGGTTTCCGCCATTTTGTGGGCGTGGCAGTGGGCCGATTTTGCCCATCTTCGAATTTAACCTTCTTATGGAGCCAAAAAATACGTGTACCAAGTTTCACCATGATGTCTCAATTTTTACTCAAGTTACAGCTTGCACGAACGGACGGACGGACAGACAGACATCCGGATTTCGACTCTACTCGTCACCCTGATCACTTTGGTATATATGTATAACCCGAAAAGGACAACCCCGGAACGTATAAGGACATCCTATGGAAAGCTGGAAACCATTAGTGTAAGCTTTTATAAAATATTTTTAATTATTATAAAGAATATTGATACTACAAGGAATACGAAATTAAATTATTCAACCCAAAAAGAGAGAGAATCAAAAATTTTAAGATCATTATAAAAAATAAAGAATTCTACATAGAATACAGAATTAGATTGTTCAACCAAACAAGAGGGAATAAAAAAAGGTCTTAAACTGAAAGAAAGGAAATTTAAATTAAAGGAATTTAATTATATGATATAAAAAGAGAGGAAAAAAGCCTAAATTAATGTGAGTTTAAAAAAAAAAAAAACAAAAAAAAAATTCCAATACTATTGAAAAAAGTGCTATTACAAAAAAAAAGAGAAAGTTAATTATTTGACGTAGAAATAAAAGGAAAGAAATCGAGTGCTACTGTAAAGAAAAGAAATTAACGTAAAAAAGAAAGGAAAGAGAGTGCTATTGAAAAGGAAAATAAGTTTAACTAATTGACAAAAAAAAATATAAAAAATATATTAACATGATGCCAGACACAGCTGAAGAATTAATTGAAAAACTAAACCAAATGAGGTTAGATTACGGGCAAACCACCCACCAGTACTCAGAATATAACTGACTTTACCGAACCCGACCACAGCGTCACACTGAACGCGAACAACATAAACGATTTAGATAATATTCCGGACATGGTTAAATGCCTTAGAGAATTTTCAGGACGACCTGGAGAATTTAACTCCTGGAAGAAGAGCGTAGACAGAATTTAATTAGCGAGATAACAAATATCACAAATAATACAATTAAAACCATACAAAATTAAAAAGTTTAGAAATTGAAACATTTTTACAGCTAAAATACAAATTAGAAATAATTAAGGAAGAAATTTTAAATATTGCATACGCAATACATTGGGCAAATGCCAACATAATAAATTCTTTTATTCTATTAAATGAAGAAATAAATATTGTAAAGGAAGTAATAAACAATGACAATATTCCATATGTAAATTTAGACGAAGCACTCGAAAATTCCGAAGTAAAAATTGTAACTAATGCCAAAATTATAATTTATATTGTTAGCCTCCCAACCGTAGATAACCAAAATTGTAAAACATTAGATACTAGTAATAACCCCCGATAATCGGGGGACTCCGTTATTTAAAATGAAAAAAGTAAAAATTTTTTTTTTTATAAAAACTCAATTTATTCAAGTACTGCATGGAAAACTACATTCGTAGTGGTTTTATTTTGGTCGTGAGTCTTAACTTTGATATCTTGAGAAGATCGTACTCGATTCAATGCGACATACAGCTGGCCATGCGTAAAACAATCCTCCTTGAGGAAAACACCAACTCTTGCTAGAGTCTGCCCTTGAGATTTGTTTATTGTTTTTGCGAATGCTACAATTATTGGAAATTGGCGACGCTTTAAAATAAAAGGAAGTGTTGATTCGCTGGGCTGTAAATTTATACGTGGCAATAAAATTTGTTTCCCTTGTGATTGACCGGTTAAAATTTCGACCTCCAAACAATTACAATGTAGTGCTTTTACTATCAAGCGAGTCCCATTGACCAACCCTTCATATGTATTAAGATTGCGGATTAACATCACAACTGTTCCAACCTTAAGCCTTAACTCATGAGGCGCTACTCCACTGAAATTAAGGGAGTTTAGAAATTCTGTAGGGAATCTGACATACTCTTGAGGATCTTCAGAAACGACAGTATCCACGCCATAATATACCCTTTCTTCACCGGGCAGCATATTTACTATTTCGCTATTTATTATCGTACAGTGATCATTTTTTGGACACAAAATTGCCCGATCCTTCAAATGGTTTTGACTAATAACGCCAGACTGAGGCTGAAATACCCAATCCACTAAATTTTCATTTAGCAAAATTATCTCTTCTGATATATTGATTTTCGACTCTGGAGAGAGCTTTCGACCTTCTCCAACACGCAAAAGAAAACTGTTGTATAAGGATTCTTTAGAAAGCATGTTCGTTGAGAGTTTGAGACACCAAAAAAATTTCCAAAGTGAGCACCGTTTCAAACAATTACCAACTATAGCGGCGCGTGAGCTATTGGGCACCACAGGAAGAACTTGCCTGAAATCACCACCTAATAAAATAACCTTTCCACCAAAAGGTATTTCATTTTGGTGAATATCACGTAATAATCGATCTAAGCATAGTAATACAGTCCCAGGAACCATGCTAGCTTCGTCCCATATTACGCTACTACCGCATCTTCTTCCAAGCAGCTTCTGCAAACGGCGTCCGGTAAGATTCCCAGTTTTACAGCATGTATGCCAATAGGGCAGTGGCCCGTCAAGAGCCCCTTCACTAAAGAGAGGCTGGCCTTACTTCCTGCGATCTATCCTCGGCGGGCCAAAAGGCTTTTGCGACCGCGCAGGCACCAATGCTGGCCCAGTGCTGACCAAGCAGCCGCGAGGCCCAGCTATCCAGTAGTAGAACACAAGTGGATGCAGGAGCACCTACCCGTTCCCATTCTACCGATAGCGACTCTAGGGTGCCCTTCCTTGCTAGCTCATCAGCTTTGCAGTTACCTGCGATTCCGCTGTGGCCCGGCACCCATACGAATCTTATAATAAAAGCTCTCACCGCCAGAGAAAATGACGCCAGACATAAAGTGGAAAAAAAGTATAAAGTAAAGTGTCTTAAAGTATATAAAATAAACATAAAGACATAAATACATAAGCGCAGTGCAGTGGAAACCACAAAATTCACATTCAAAAATATTCATACACATACCTACGTTCAACAAAAAGCAAACGGGCCCGTTACAAAAATTACAAGAAATACTAACCGGAGCAAAGGCAACAACACAGCTGGACGTCACATAGACCTGCATACTACTAACGAAGGAGAATTGCACAGAAAAAAATAGTAAGGAAGAGCTGACCGTCACCAAGAAAGGAGGCCACTGACCCCAAAACGAAAAAAGTAGATACACCGCTACTTGTTCCCACCAAATACAAGTCAAAGTAAATGTATCGTTTTCATTTTTTATTAAAATGTATGTATATTTGTATCATCTACTACTATACATACATCTCGCAATACCCCTTGTTCTTTGACCGTCAAAAACAAGCAGGATTTGACGCGCGCAGTTTAAATTCAAATGTCACCTTTTTTTTGGGCACAGTAGTATATATGTATGTACATATGTGGGATTGCAACCCTGACCTGACCAGCGCACGCATACAACTCTTAACATACACCCTGAACAAAGGGACTTAACGAAAACAATGAACTCCGACAGCGACGGTTAAAAAAGACACAGAGACATGATTTTGAAACTTCATACCATACGGACGTATGCTCTAAAGAATATTAAAACAATTTATTCAAATAACTAATTTTATATAACTAAGTGTTTAACCCTACAATGTTCAGTCAGTGTAATTAAATAAGCTACTTTTACATACAAAATCAAAACTAAGGCGTTTAATTTAAATACAGTTCCCCACAGGTGGTGTCAGAAGTGGGATGCAAATTCCTACAAGTCAGAAATGGAATGCAAATCCCTTCGCGTGTGCAAGTTAAAGTAATAAAAGAACGTCTCAGAAAGTGGCAGAAGTGTCGGATGGTTTGGACTTTGTGTAAATTGAAAAGAAATTGTTCGAGTGAATGTGGAGCCAACTTGGATACACCGTTTTTTCAAAGAACGTTCCAGAAAGAGGCAGAAATGTCGGGTAATTTGAACTTTGTGTAAAGTGACCGGTGTCGACCGTTAAGGGCACCGTTAACTTCATAGAAAAGCATAATACATACATACATATGTATTTCCGAGATATGTATAAAAAGTGCAGTGATCTCCAAACGAGCAGTCACTAGCACATAAGATAATTACAAAAGATCCGCTTATACATAGGTATACTCTATAAAAATTAAGGACGCAAAATATATATATAACAAGTAAGGAAGGGCTAAGTTCGGGTGTCACCGAACATTTTATACTCTCGCATGATAAAGTGATAATCGAGATTTCATTATACGTCATTTACATAGTTTTCAAATACCGTATTACCGTACCGTATACCGAGATATGTATAAAAAACTTAGTAGGGGGCGGGGCCACGCCCACTTTTCCAAAACAATTGCGTCCAAATATGCCCCTCCCTAATGCGATCCTTTATGCCAAATTTCACTTTAATATTTATTTTTATTTTATTTATGGCTTAGTTATGACACTTTGTAGGTTTTCGGTTTCCGCCATTTTGTGGGCGTGGCAGTGGGCCGATTTTGCCCATCTTCGAACTTAACCTTCTTATGGAGCCAAGGAATACGTGTACCAAATTTCATCATGATATCTCAATTTTTACTCAAGTTACAGCTTGCTCGAACGGACGGACAGACGGACAGACAGACATCCGGATTTCGACTCTACTCGTCACCCTGATCACTTTGGTATATATAACCCTATATCTGACTCTTTTAGTTTTAGGACTTACAAACAACCGTTATGTGAACAAAACTATAATACTCTCCTCCTTAGCAACATTGTTGCGAGAGTATAAAAATCTTAATGTTATATACATACATATGTATATGCATACAAAATATATACATATATACATTGGATATATACATAGGAAAAAAAGGTTCTGCGGTTATTACTAATTAATTAAAACCAAATTAAACTTAAATTAAAGTAAATACTGAACACGCGTAGTTTACGTTTTTCGTTTGAAAAACTCTTATTAACCTACAAGAGTTTTCGATTTTCGGCTTCACGTACAATTAAAGACGGAAATTGAACGCGTTAGCATGTTATGTTAATATCGTTCAAAACTCTTTATTTACGCAAAAGAGTTCTCGTCCAAACACATAAGTACATACTGATAATAAGGTGACATTGTATTTGCTTTGAAATCTCTTTATTTATTCTTCCAAATCCATTTCATTACCTTCAAAGTAATCCC